>NW_027665742.1:0-45308 GCF_963924005.1 Protomyctophum bolini | reverse complement strand
AGAGTGTGGTTTGTTGTGATAATGCTCCCTACTATAGAGTGGTTTGTTGTGATAATGCTAAAACTATAGAGTGTGGTTTGTTGTGATAATGCTCCTACTATAGAGTGGTTTGTTGTGATAATGCTCCTACTATAGAGTGTGGTTTGTTGTGATAATGCTCCCTACTATAGAGTGTGGTTTGTTGTGATAATGATCCTACTATAGAGTGTGGTTTGTTGTGATAATGCTCCCTACTATAGAGTGTATTGTTGTGATAATGATCCTACTATGGAGTGTGGTTTGTTGTGATAATGCTCCCTACTATAGAGTGGTTTGTTGTGATAATGCTCCCTACTATAGTGTGGTTTGTTGTGATAATGCTCCCTACTATAGAGTGTGGTTTGTTGTGATAATGCTCCCTACTATAGAGTGGTTTGTTGTGATAATGCTCCTACTATAGAGTGTGGTTTGTTGTGATAATGCTCCTACTATAGAGTGGTTTGCTGTGATAATGCTCCTACTATAGAGTGTGGTTTGTTGTGATAATGCTCCTACTATAGAGTGGTTTGTTGTGATAATGCTCCTACTATAGAGTGTGGTTTGTTGTGATAATGCTCCCTACTATAGAGTGTGGTTTGTTGTGATAATGCTCCCTACTATAGAGTGTGGTTTGCTGTGATAATGCTCCTACTATAGAGTGTGGTTTGTTGTGATAATGCTCCTACTATAGAGTGTGGTTTGTTGTGATAATGCTCCCTACTATAGAGTGTGGTTTGTTGTGATAATGATCCTACTATAGAGTGTGGTTTGTTGTGATAATGCTCCTACTTTAGAGTGTGGTTTGTTGTGATAATGCTCCTACTATAGAGTGTGGTTTGTTGTGATAATGCTCCTACTATAGAGTGTGGTTTGTTGTGATAATGCTCCCTACTATAGAGTGGTTTGTTGTGATAATGCTCCTACTATAGAGTGTGGTTTGTTGTGATAATGCTCCTACTATAGAGTGTGGTTTGTCGTGATAATGCTCCCTACTATAGAGTGTATTGTTGTGATAATGATCCTACTATAGAGTGTGGTTTGTTGTGATAATGCTCCCTACTATAGAGTGTGGTTTGTTGTGATAATGCTCCCTACTATAGAGTGTGGTTTGTTGTGATAATGCTCCTACTATAGAGTGTGGTTTGTTGTGATAATGATCCTACTATAGAGTGTGGTTTGTTGTGATAATGCTCCCTACTATAGAGTGTGGTTTGTTGTGATAATGCTCCCTACTATAGAGTGGTTTGTTGTGATAATGATCCTACTATAGAGTGTGGTCTGTTGTGATAATGCTCCCTACTATAGAGTGTGGTTTGCTGTGATAATGCTCCGACTATAAGAAGACCATGTAGAGTTACAGTATATAGGGCTGACTGGGAGGGAAGACCATGTAGAGTTACAGTATATAGGGCAGACTGGGGGGAAGACCATGTAGAGTTACAGTATATAGGGCTGACTGGGGGGGAAGACCATGTAGAGTTACAGTATATAGGGCTGACTGGGGGGGAAGACCATGTAGAGTTACAGTATATAGGGCTGACTGGGGGGAAGACCATGTGGAGTTACAGTATCTCTACATGGTCTTCCCCACAGTCAGCCCTATATACTGTAACTCTACATGGTCTTCCCTCCCAGTCAGCCCTATATACTGTAACTCTACATGGTCTTCCCTCCCAGTCAGCCCTACATACTGTAACTCTACATGGTCTTCCCTCCCAGTCAGCCCTATATACTGTAACTCTACATGGTCTTCCCCCCCAGTCAGCCCTATATACTGTAACTCTACATGGTCTTCCCCCCAGTCAGCCCTATATACTGTAACTCTACACGGTCTTCCCCCCAGTCAGCCCTATATACTGTAACTCTACATGGTCTTCCCCCCCAGTCAGCCCTATATACTGTAACTCTACATGGTCTTCCCTCCCAGTCAGCCCTATATACTGTAACTCTACATGGTCTTCCCCCAGTCAGCCCTATATACTGTAACTCTACATGGTCTTCCCTCCCACCATGGTGTGGTTTGTTGTGATAATGATCCTACTATAGAGTGTGGTTTGTTGTGATAATGCTCCTACTATAGAGTGGTTTGTTGTGATAATGCTCCCTACTATAGAGTGTGGTTTGTTGTGATAATGCTCCCTACTATAGAGTGTGGTTTGTTGTGATAATGCTCCTACTATAGTGTGGTTTGTTGTGATAATGCTCCTACTATAGAGTGTGGTTTGTTGTGATAATGCTCCTACTATAGAGTTTGGTTTGTTGTGATAATGCTCCCAACTATAGAGTGTGGTTTGTTGTGATAATGCTCCTACTTTAGAGTGTGGTTTGTTGTGATAATGCTCCTACTATAGAGTGTGGTTTGTTGTGATAATGCTCCCTACTATAGAGTGGTTTGTTGTGATAATGATCCTACTATAGAGTGTGGTCTGTTGTGATAATGCTCCTACTATAGAGTGTGGTTTGCTGTGATAATGCTCCCTACTATAGTGTGGTTTGTTGTGATAATGCTCCCTACTATAGAGTGTGGTTTGTTGTGATAATGCTCCCTACTATAGAGTGGTTTGTTGTGATAATGCTAAAACTATAGAGTGTGGTTTGTTGTGATAATGCTCCTACTATAGAGTGGTTTGTTGTGATAATGCTCCTACTATAGAGTGTGGTTTGTTGTGATAATGCTCCCTACTATAGAGTGTGGTTTGTTGTGATAATGATCCTACTATAGAGTGTGGTTTGTTGTGATAATGCTCCCTACTATAGAGTGTATTGTTGTGATAATGATCCTACTATGGAGTGTGGTTTGTTGTGATAATGCTCCCTACTATAGAGTGGTTTGTTGTGATAATGCTCCCTACTATAGTGTGGTTTGTTGTGATAATGCTCCCTACTATAGAGTGTGGTTTGTTGTGATAATGCTCCCTACTATAGAGTGGTTTGTTGTGATAATGCTCCTACTATAGAGTGTGGTTTGTTGTGATAATGCTCCTACTATAGAGTGGTTTGCTGTGATAATGCTCCTACTATAGAGTGTGGTTTGTTGTGATAATGCTCCTACTATAGAGTGGTTTGTTGTGATAATGCTCCTACTATAGAGTGTGGTTTGTTGTGATAATGCTCCCTACTATAGAGTGTGGTTTGTTGTGATAATGCTCCCTACTATAGAGTGTGGTTTGCTGTGATAATGCTCCTACTATAGAGTGTGGTTTGTTGTGATAATGCTCCTACTATAGAGTGTGGTTTGTTGTGATAATGCTCCCTACTATAGAGTGTGGTTTGTTGTGATAATGATCCTACTATAGAGTGTGGTTTGTTGTGATAATGCTCCTACTTTAGAGTGTGGTTTGTTGTGATAATGCTCCTACTATAGAGTGTGGTTTGTTGTGATAATGCTCCTACTATAGAGTGTGGTTTGTTGTGATAATGCTCCCTACTATAGAGTGGTTTGTTGTGATAATGCTCCTACTATAGAGTGTGGTTTGTTGTGATAATGCTCCTACTATAGAGTGTGGTTTGTCGTGATAATGCTCCCTACTATAGAGTGTATTGTTGTGATAATGATCCTACTATAGAGTGTGGTTTGTTGTGATAATGCTCCCTACTATAGAGTGTGGTTTGTTGTGATAATGCTCCCTACTATAGAGTGTGGTTTGTTGTGATAATGCTCCTACTATAGAGTGTGGTTTGTTGTGATAATGATCCTACTATAGAGTGTGGTTTGTTGTGATAATGCTCCCTACTATAGAGTGTGGTTTGTTGTGATAATGCTCCCTACTATAGAGTGGTTTGTTGTGATAATGATCCTACTATAGAGTGTGGTCTGTTGTGATAATGCTCCCTACTATAGAGTGTGGTTTGCTGTGATAATGCTCCGACTATAAGAAGACCATGTAGAGTTACAGTATATAGGGCTGACTGGGAGGGAAGACCATGTAGAGTTACAGTATATAGGGCAGACTGGGGGGAAGACCATGTAGAGTTACAGTATATAGGGCTGACTGGGGGGGAAGACCATGTAGAGTTACAGTATATAGGGCTGACTGGGGGGGAAGACCATGTAGAGTTACAGTATATAGGGCTGACTGGGGGGAAGACCATGTGGAGTTACAGTATCTCTACATGGTCTTCCCCACAGTCAGCCCTATATACTGTAACTCTACATGGTCTTCCCCACAGTCAGCCCTATATACTGTAACTCTACATGGTCTTCCCCCACAGTCAGCCCTATATAATGTAACTCTACATGGTCTCCCCCCCAGTCAGCCCTATATACTGTAACTCTACATGGTCTCCCCCCCAGTCAGCCCTATATACTGTAACTCTACATGGTCTTCCCCACAGTCAGCCCTATATACTGTAACTCTACATGGTCTTCCCTCCCAGTCAGCCCTATATACTGTAACTCTACATGGTCTTCCCCCCAGTCAGCCCTATATACTGTAACTCTACATGGTCTTCCCCCCCAGTCAGCCCTATATACTGTAACTCTACATGGTCTTCCCCCCAGTCAGCCCTATATACTGTAACTCTACATGGTCTTCCCCATAGTCAGCCCTATATACTGTAACTCTACATGGTCTTCCCCACAGTCAGCCCTATATACTGTAACTCTACATGGTCTTCCCCCCAGTCAGCCCTATATACTGTAACTCTACATGGTCTTCCCCCCCAGTCAGCCCTATATACTGTAACTCTACATGGTCTTCCCCCCCAGTCAGCCCTATATACTGTAACTCTACATGGTCTTCCCTCCCAGTCAGCCCTATATACTGTAACTCTACATGGTCTTCCCCCCCAGTCAGCCCTATATACTGTAACTCTACATGGTCTCCCCCCCCCAGTCAGCCCTATATACTGTAACTCTACATGGTCTTCCCTCCCAGTCAGCCCTATATACTGTAACTCTACATGGTCTTCCCCCCAGTCAGCCCTATATACTGTAACTCTACACGGTCTTCCCCCCAGTCAGCCCTATATACTGTAACTCTACATGGTCTTCCCCCCAGTCAGCCCTATATACTGTAACTCTACATGGTCTTCCCCCCCAGTCAGCCCTATATACTGTAACTCTACATGGTCTTCCCTCCCAGTCAGCCCTATATACTGTAACTCTACATGGTCTTTCCCCCCAGTCTGCCCTATATACTGTAACTCTACATGGTCTTCCCTCCCAGTCAGCCCTATATACTGTAACTCTACATGGTCTTCCCCCCAGTCAGCCCTATATACTGTAACTCTACATGGTCTTCCCCCCAGTCAGCCCTATATACTGTAACTCTACATGGTCTTCCCCCCAGTCAGCCCTATATACTGTAACTCTACAGGGTCTTCCCCCCAGTCAGCCCTATATACTGTAACTCTACATGGTTTTCCCCACAGTCAGCCCTATATACTGTAACTCTACATGGTCTTCCCCCCAGTCAGCCCTATATACTGTAACTCTACATGGTCTTCCCCCCAGTCAGCCCTATATACTGTAACTCTACATGGTCTTCCCCCCCAGTCAGCCCTATATACTGTAACTCTACATGGTCTTCCCCCCCAGTCAGCCCTATATACTGTAACTCTACATGGTCTTCCCTCCCAGTCAGCCCTATATACTGTAACTCTACATGGTCTTCCCCCCAGTCAGCCCTATATACTGTAACTCTACATGGTCTTCCCCCCCAGTCAGCCCTATATACTGTAACTCTACATGGTCTTCCCCCCAGTCAGCCCTATATACTGTAACTCTACATGGTCTCCCTCCCAGTCAGCCCTATATACTGTAACTCTACATGGTCTTCCCTCCCAGTCAGCCCTATATACTGTAACTCTACATGGTCTTCCCCACAGTCAGCCCTATATACTGTAACTCTACATGGTCTTCCCTCCCAGTCAGCCCTATATACTGTAACTCTACATGGTCTTCCCCCCCAGTCAGCCCTATATACTGTAACTCTACATGGTCTTCCCTCCCAGTCAGCCCTATATACTGTAACTCTACATGGTCTTCCCCCCAGTCAGCCCTATATACTGTAACTCTACATGGTCTTCCCTCCCAGTCAGCCCTATATACTGTAACTCTACATGGTCTTTCCCCCCAGTCTGCCCTATATACTGTAACTCTACATGGTCTTCCCTCCCAGTCAGCCCTATATACTGTAACTCTACATGGCCTTCCCCCCAGTCAGCCCTATATACTGTAACTCTACATGGTCTTCCCCCCAGTCAGCCCTATATACTGTAACTCTACAGGGTCTTCCCCCCAGTCAGCCCTATATACTGTAACTCTACATGGTCTTCCCCCCAGTCAGCCCTATATACTGTAACTCTACACAGTCTTCCCCCCAGTCAGCCCTATATACTGTAACTCTACATGGTCTTCCCCCCCAGTCAGCCCTATATACTGTAACTCTACATGGTCTTCCCTCCCAGTCAGCCCTATATACTGTAACTCTACATGGTCTTCCCTCCCAGTCAGCCCTATATACTGTAACTCTACATGGTCTTCCCCCCAGTCAGCCCTATATACTGTAACTCTACACAGTCTTCCCCCCAGTCAGCCCTATATACTGTAACTCTACATGGTCTTCCCCCCCAGTCAGCCCTATATACTGTAACTCTACATGGTCTTCCCTCCCAGTCAGCCCTATATACTGTAACTCTACATGGTCTTCCCCCCAGTCAGCCCTATATACTGTAACTCTACATGGTCTTCCCCCCCAGTCAGCCCTATATACTGTAACTCTACATGGTCTTCCCCCCCAGTCAGCCCTATATACTGTAACTCTACATGGTCTTCCCCCCAGTCAGCCCTATATACTGTAACTCTACATGGTCTCCCTCCCAGTCAGCCCTATATACTGTAACTCTACATGGTCTTCCCTCCCAGTCAGCCCTATATACTGTAACTCTACATGGTCTTCCCCACAGTCAGCCCTATATACTGTAACTCTACATGGTCTTCCCTCCCAGTCAGCCCTATATACTGTAACTCTACATGGTCTTCCCTCCCAGTCAGCCCTACATACTGTAACTCTACATGGTCTTCCCTCCCAGTCAGCCCTATATACTGTAACTCTACATGGTCTTCCCCCCCAGTCAGCCCTATATACTGTAAATCTACATGGTCTTCCCTCCCACCATGGTGTGGTTTGTTGTGATAATGATCCTACTATAGAGTGTGGTTTGTTGTGATAATGCTCCTACTATAGAGTGGTTTGTTGTGATAATGCTCCCTACTATAGAGTGTGGTTTGTTGTGATAATGCTCCCTACTATAGAGTGTGGTTTGTTGTGATAATGCTCCTACTATAGTGTGGTTTGTTGTGATAATGCTCCTACTATAGAGTGTGGTTTGTTGTGATAATGCTCCTACTATAGAGTGTGGTTTGTTGTGATAATGCTCCCAACTATAGAGTGTGGTTTGTTGTGATAATGCTCCTACTTTAGAGTGTGGTTTGTTGTGATAATGCTCCTACTATGGACCTGATAAACATTGGAACAAAGTCGACCCCCCTTAACAGACGAGTTTACCGACTGACGGCGCCCCATATGTCAAGCCCAGCTCCAGATTGCCTAGAAAATACATTTGATAACTGATATGAACAGGGTCCATTATGCGCAGCAACAAACATGTATGGACCCCATGCTTCTAGAAAGCCTGGTGTTTCAATCATTGCACAGGTTGAGGTTCACAACATTTCTACTGTTATTTCAAATAGAGTGTCCAACACAAGGAGTGGTCTGGAGAGAGAATGCTGTTTGGTCACTGTACCTCACAGGCATCACAGCCCCCAAAAATGTGACAACAAGCTTAACCTTGCCTTGTTTAACATCAGGTCACTAACAAATAAGTCCTCCTCTGTAAATGATATAATCTGTAAAGAGAAGCTAGATATAATCTTTCTAACAGAGACATGGCTTGGCTCGGATGGAGCTGTTCTCCTAGCGCCAGCCTGTCCCGCAAACTACAGTTTCATTCACTCTTTTCGTAAGGCTAAGAAAGGAGGTGGACTGGCAATAATTTTTTCAGACACGTTAAAATTCAAGGCTCTGACCCTTGGCAGCTTTACATCCTTTGAATACCAGGCCACTACACTACTTGGTCAACCCTCTATGCCAATGATTAGCATTTATCGCCCGCCAAAATGCAGTAAAGCAATATTTCTAACAGAAATATCAGAACTTTTATCTATCTGCTCCACTAACTATGACAGAACTCTTATCTCAGGTGATCTTAATCTTCACCTGGATGATACTACAGATGCTGTGGCTATGGGCTTCTTAGAGTTATTGCACTCCTTTGAGTTTATCCAACATGTTGTTGGGCCTACACATAAACATGGGCACACTCTGGACCTGGTGATTTCTAGAGGGCTGAACATCACTGTGGAAAGGACTATTGAAAGGCCTGAGCTATCAGACCACTATTTGCTGTGTTTTAATATGACTGTCTCTGATCTAGAGAAAAACATCACGGAATATACCATAAAAAAGCGTTTTTTTAGCTCTTCTGCAGCCGACGAGTTCTCTCGTCATCTGGGGCCCCCCCTGCCCGATACCCCCCCAGTAAATGATATGGTTCAAATGTTTAATCTTAAACTAGAGTCAGCTCTTGATATAGTGGCTCCTTTGAAAACAAAAAAGAAACATAACACCAGAATAACACCCTGGATAAATGAGCATACACGCTCACTGAAGCAAGAATGTCGTAGAGCTGAGCGAGCGTGGAGAAAAAACAAACTCACCATCCACCTAGAGATTCTTAAAAAGTCAACAGTCGCCTATAACAAAGCCTTGCGTCTAGCAAGGCAGGCATATTTCTCTGGCATTATTAATGAGAACAAGAAAAATGCCAGAGTCCTATTCTCTACCATTGAACGACTTTTAAACCCCCCCCCAGTCCTACAAGCAGTCATTCCCGGCCTCTAAAGCTAAGTGTAATGAGTTTGCATGCTTTTTTGATAACAAAATCTTTAACATTAGAGCTGATATTATGAATGGTGCTGCTGCTAGCGCAAACCCTCAAACAGCAGCTAATGGTCCCAGAGTAGATCTCTCCAGGGGGAGCCTATTAACGTTCTGCGCAATTGATGAAGATGAACTCCGCAAAACCATATCACAGATGACATCATCCTCCTGTTCATTGGATAAAATTCCCACCACCTTTCTCAAAGAGGTCTTGGACAGTGTGATTGGAGATATCCTAAAAATTGTAAACAGCTCTCTACAATCAGGTGTCTTCCCAGACTCACTGAAGACTGCTGTAGTTAGGCCCCTACTCAAGAAACACAATCTTGATCCCTCTGTTTTGGGTAACTATCGACCCATTTCAAATCTACCCTTTCTGGGCAAGGTTTTAGAAAAATGCATCTTTCATCAATTGGATGTGTTTCTACAGAACAATAATGTGCACAACAAATTCCAATCTGGCTTTAGGAAAGGTCACAGCACAGAAACAGCACTTGTAAAAGTAATTAATGATCTTAGGGTGTCTGCTGACAAGAAACATGTATCTGTTCTCCTACTCCTAGATCTAACGGCTGCATTTGACACGATTGATCATTCAATTTTAATACAGCGTCTGGAACACTGGATAGGCCTGTCTGGTACGGCCCTGTCCTGGTTTTCCTCCTACCTATCAAACAGAAGTTACTTTGTCAATCTAGCCGAGTTTGACTCAGACAAACACGACATCAGCTCTGGTATTCCACAGGGCTCGATTCTTGGCCCTCTGCTTTTCTCCTTGTACATACTGCCATTGGGCGAACTCATTACCAACCACGGAGTCAATTTTCATTTCTATGCTGATGATACCCAACTTTATCTTTCTGTGGCTCCAGATGATCCCTGTGCTTTAGACCCGCTGTTGACCTGTCTGTCTAGCATCAAATGTTGGATGAGTGAGAACTTTCTCAAGCTAAACGAGGATAAGACAGAAGTTCTCATAATCGGTTCTAGTGAGCAGAAAGAATCAATAATAAGCAGACTTGGTAACCTGACTGTAGAAAGTAACAGTAAAGTAAAGAACCTGGGGGTTATTATTGATTCTGAATTGAATTTCAATTCACACATTAATCATGTTACCAAGATTGCCTTTTTTCACCTTAGAAATATTGCACGAATCAGAGCCTATTTGTCCTTGGACGATGCAAAAACGCTAATCCACGCCTTTGTTTTTTCTCGGCTTGACTACTGCAATGCACTCTTTTCAGGACTGCCTAAGAAAACAACTGACAGACTACAACTTGTCCAAAATGCAGCAGCCAGAGTTTTAACTAGAACTAAGATGAGAGAACATATTACTCCAGTTTTGGCATCACTGCACTGGCTTCCGGTTGTTTTTAGGATTGATTTTAAAATTCTTTTACTTGTCTATAAAGCTCTCAATGGTCTCGCACCTTCCTACCTACATGACTGCCTGCCTAAATATGTCCCAAACCGCCCCCTAAGGTCTTCCACTGCCGGCCTGCTCGCTTTGCCAAAAAAAATGGCAACTAAAAAACACGGGGAAGCAGCTTTTTGCTTCTACGGGCCGTCGGTATGGAACAAGCTCCCACTGTACCTTCGTCAGGCAGCCTCTGTAGACATTTTTAAAGCTCAGCTCAAGACCCACTTCTACAACATTGCTTTTAAGTGATCTTTTATTTTTTTTTATTTTTTGTTATTCATGTCCTCACTGCATTACTGCTTGTTTTTAATGTTGTTGCCATGCTTTTCTTTTATCCTCCATTTCTCTGTAAAGCACTTTGAGCTGCATTTCATGTCATGAAAGGTGCTATACAAATAAAGTTTTATTATTATTATTATTACTACTATAGAGTGTGGTTTGTTGTGATAATGCTCCCTACTATAGAGTGGTTTGTTGTGATAATGATCCTACTATAGAGTGTGGTCTGTTGTGATAATGCTCCTACTATAGAGTGTGGTTTGCTGTGATAATGCTCCCTACTATAGTGTGGTTTGTTGTGATAATGCTCCCTACTATAGAGTGTGGTTTGTTGTGATAATGCTCCCTACTATAGAGTGGTTTGTTGTGATAATGCTAAAACTATAGAGTGTGGTTTGTTGTGATAATGCTCCTACTATAGAGTGGTTTGTTGTGATAATGCTCCTACTATAGAGTGTGGTTTGTTGTGATAATGCTCCCTACTATAGAGTGTGGTTTGTTGTGATAATGATCCTACTATAGAGTGTGGTTTGTTGTGATAATGCTCCCTACTATAGAGTGTATTGTTGTGATAATGATCCTACTATGGAGTGTGGTTTGTTGTGATAATGCTCCCTACTATAGAGTGGTTTGTTGTGATAATGCTCCCTACTATAGTGTGGTTTGTTGTGATAATGCTCCCTACTATAGAGTGTGGTTTGTTGTGATAATGCTCCCTACTATAGAGTGGTTTGTTGTGATAATGCTCCTACTATAGAGTGTGGTTTGTTGTGATAATGCTCCTACTATAGAGTGGTTTGCTGTGATAATGCTCCTACTATAGAGTGTGGTTTGTTGTGATAATGCTCCTACTATAGAGTGGTTTGTTGTGATAATGCTCCTACTATAGAGTGTGGTTTGTTGTGATAATGCTCCCTACTATAGAGTGTGGTTTGTTGTGATAATGCTCCCTACTATAGAGTGTGGTTTGCTGTGATAATGCTCCTACTATAGAGTGTGGTTTGTTGTGATAATGCTCCTACTATAGAGTGTGGTTTGTTGTGATAATGCTCCCTACTATAGAGTGTGGTTTGTTGTGATAATGATCCTACTATAGAGTGTGGTTTGTTGTGATAATGCTCCTACTTTAGAGTGTGGTTTGTTGTGATAATGCTCCTACTATAGAGTGTGGTTTGTTGTGATAATGCTCCTACTATAGAGTGTGGTTTGTTGTGATAATGCTCCCTACTATAGAGTGGTTTGTTGTGATAATGCTCCTACTATAGAGTGTGGTTTGTTGTGATAATGCTCCTACTATAGAGTGTGGTTTGTCGTGATAATGCTCCCTACTATAGAGTGTATTGTTGTGATAATGATCCTACTATAGAGTGTGGTTTGTTGTGATAATGCTCCCTACTATAGAGTGTGGTTTGTTGTGATAATGCTCCCTACTATAGAGTGTGGTTTGTTGTGATAATGCTCCTACTATAGAGTGTGGTTTGTTGTGATAATGATCCTACTATAGAGTGTGGTTTGTTGTGATAATGCTCCCTACTATAGAGTGTGGTTTGTTGTGATAATGCTCCCTACTATAGAGTGGTTTGTTGTGATAATGATCCTACTATAGAGTGTGGTCTGTTGTGATAATGCTCCCTACTATAGAGTGTGGTTTGCTGTGATAATGCTCCGACTATAAGAAGACCATGTAGAGTTACAGTATATAGGGCTGACTGGGAGGGAAGACCATGTAGAGTTACAGTATATAGGGCAGACTGGGGGGAAGACCATGTAGAGTTACAGTATATAGGGCTGACTGGGGGGGAAGACCATGTAGAGTTACAGTATATAGGGCTGACTGGGGGGGAAGACCATGTAGAGTTACAGTATATAGGGCTGACTGGGGGGAAGACCATGTGGAGTTACAGTATCTCTACATGGTCTTCCCCACAGTCAGCCCTATATACTGTAACTCTACATGGTCTTCCCTCCCAGTCAGCCCTATATACTGTAACTCTACATGGTCTTCCCTCCCAGTCAGCCCTACATACTGTAACTCTACATGGTCTTCCCTCCCAGTCAGCCCTATATACTGTAACTCTACATGGTCTTCCCCCCCAGTCAGCCCTATATACTGTAACTCTACATGGTCTTCCCCCCAGTCAGCCCTATATACTGTAACTCTACACGGTCTTCCCCCCAGTCAGCCCTATATACTGTAACTCTACATGGTCTTCCCCCCCAGTCAGCCCTATATACTGTAACTCTACATGGTCTTCCCTCCCAGTCAGCCCTATATACTGTAACTCTACATGGTCTTCCCCCCAGTCAGCCCTATATACTGTAACTCTACATGGTCTTCCCTCCCACCATGGTGTGGTTTGTTGTGATAATGATCCTACTATAGAGTGTGGTTTGTTTTGATAATGCTCCTACTATAGAGTGGTTTGTTGTGATAATGCTCCCTACTATAGAGTGTGGTTTGTTGTGATAATGCTCCCTACTATAGAGTGTGGTTTGTTGTGATAATGCTCCTACTATAGTGTGGTTTGTTGTGATAATGCTCCTACTATAGAGTGTGGTTTGTTGTGATAATGCTCCTACTATAGAGTGTGGTTTGTTGTGATAATGCTCCCAACTATAGAGTGTGGTTTGTTGTGATAATGCTCCTACTTTAGAGTGTGGTTTGTTGTGATAATGCTCCTACTATAGAGTGTGGTTTGTTGTGATAATGCTCCCTACTATAGAGTGGTTTGTTGTGATAATGATCCTACTATAGAGTGTGGTCTGTTGTGATAATGCTCCTACTATAGAGTGTGGTTTGCTGTGATAATGCTCCCTACTATAGTGTGGTTTGTTGTGATAATGCTCCCTACTATAGAGTGTGGTTTGTTGTGATAATGCTCCCTACTATAGAGTGGTTTGTTGTGATAATGCTAAAACTATAGAGTGTGGTTTGTTGTGATAATGCTCCTACTATAGAGTGGTTTGTTGTGATAATGCTCCTACTATAGAGTGTGGTTTGTTGTGATAATGCTCCCTACTATAGAGTGTGGTTTGTTGTGATAATGATCCTACTATAGAGTGTGGTTTGTTGTGATAATGCTCCCTACTATAGAGTGTATTGTTGTGATAATGATCCTACTATGGAGTGTGGTTTGTTGTGATAATGCTCCCTACTATAGTGTGGTTTGTTGTGATAATGCTCCCTACTATAGAGTGTGGTTTGTTGTGATAATGCTCCCTACTATAGAGTGGTTTGTTGTGATAATGCTCCTACTATAGAGTGTGGTTTGTTGTGATAATGCTCCTACTATAGAGTGGTTTGCTGTGATAATGCTCCTACTATAGAGTGTGGTTTGTTGTGATAATGCTCCTACTATAGAGTGGTTTGTTGTGATAATGCTCCTACTATAGAGTGTGGTTTGTTGTGATAATGCTCCCTACTATAGAGTGTGGTTTGCTGTGATAATGCTCCTACTATAGAGTGTGGTTTGTTGTGATAATGCTCCTACTATAGAGTGTGGTTTGTTGTGATAATGCTCCCTACTATAGAGTGTGGTTTGTTGTGATAATGATCCTACTATAGAGTGTGGTTTGTTGTGATAATGCTCCTACTTTAGAGTGTGGTTTGTTGTGATAATGCTCCTACTATAGAGTGTGGTTTGTTGTGATAATGCTCCTACTATAGAGTGTGGTTTGTTGTGATAATGCTCCCTACTATAGAGTGGTTTGTTGTGATAATGCTCCTACTATAGAGTGTGGTTTGTTGTGATAATGCTCCTACTATAGAGTGTGGTTTGTCGTGATAATGCTCCCTACTATAGAGTGTATTGTTGTGATAATGATCCTACTATAGAGTGTGGTTTGTTGTGATAATGCTCCCTACTATAGAGTGTGGTTTGTTGTGATAATGCTCCCTACTATAGAGTGTGGTTTGTTGTGATAATGCTCCTACTATAGAGTGTGGTTTGTTGTGATAATGATCCTACTATAGAGTGTGGTTTGTTGTGATAATGCTCCCTACTATAGAGTGTGGTTTGTTGTGATAATGCTCCCTACTATAGAGTGGTTTGTTGTGATAATGATCCTACTATAGAGTGTGGTCTGTTGTGATAATGCTCCCTACTATAGAGTGTGGTTTGCTGTGATAATGCTCCGACTATAAGAAGACCATGTAGAGTTACAGTATATAGGGCTGACTGGGAGGGAAGACCATGTAGAGTTACAGTATATAGGGCAGACTGGGGGGAAGACCATGTAGAGTTACAGTATATAGGGCTGACTGGGGGGGAAGACCATGTAGAGTTACAGTATATAGGGCTGACTGGGGGGGAAGACCATGTAGAGTTACAGTATATAGGGCTGACTGGGGGGAAGACCATGTGGAGTTACAGTATCTCTACATGGTCTTCCCCCCAGTCAGCCCTATATACTGTAACTCTACACGGTCTTCCCCCCCAGTCAGCCCTATATACTGTAACTCTACATGGTCTTCCCTCCCAGTCAGCCCTATATACTGTAACTCTACATGGTCTTCCCTCCCAGTCAGCCCTATATACTGTAACTCTACATGGTCTTCCCCCCAGTCAGCCCTATATACTGTAACTCTACACAGTCTTCCCCCCAGTCAGCCCTATATACTGTAACTCTACATGGTCTTCCCCCCCAGTCAGCCCTATATACTGTAACTCTACATGGTCTTCCCTCCCAGTCAGCCCTATATACTGTAACTCTACATGGTCTTCCCCCCAGTCAGCCCTATATACTGTAACTCTACACAGTCTTCCCCCCAGTCAGCCCTATATACTGTAACTCTACATGGTCTTCCCTCCCAGTCAGCCCTATATACTGTAACTCTACATGGTCTTCCCCCCAGTCAGCCCTATATACTGTAACTCTACATGGTCTTCCCCCCCAGTCAGCCCTATATACTGTAACTCTACATGGTCTTCCCTCCCAGTCAGCCCTATATACTGTAACTCTACATGGTCTTCCCCCCAGTCAGCCCTATATACTGTAACTCTACATGGTCTTCCCCACAGTCAGCCCTATATACTGTAACTCTACATGGTCTTCCCTCCCAGTCAGCCCTATATACTGTAACTCTACATGGTCTTCCCCCCAGTCAGCCCTATATACTGTAACTCTACATGGTCTTCCCCCCAGTCAGCCCTATATACTGTAACTCTACACGGTCTTCCCCCCAGTCAGCCCTATATACTGTAACTCTACATGGTCTTCCCCCCAGTCAGCCCTATATACTGTAACTCTACATGGTCTTCCCTCCCAGTCAGCCCTATATACTGTAACTCTACATGGTCTTCCCCACAGTCAGCCCTATATACTGTAACTCTACACGGTCTTCCCCCCAGTCAGCCCTATATACTGTAACTCTACATGGTCTTCCCCCCAGTCAGCCCTATATACTGTAACTCTACATGGTCTTCCCTCCCAGTCAGCCCTATATACTGTAACTCTACATGGTCTTCCCCACAGTCAGCCCTATATACTGTAACTCTACATGGTCTTCCACCCAGTCAGCCCTATATACTGTAACTCTACATGGTCTTCCCTCCCAGTCAGCCCTATATACTGTAACTCTACATGGTCTTCCCCCCAGTCAGCCCTATATACTGTAACTCTACACGGTCTTCCCCCCAGTCAGCCCTATATACTGTAACTCTACATGGTCTTCCCTCCCAGTCAGCCCTATATACTGTAACTCTACATGGTCTTCCCCACAGTCAGCCCTATATACTGTAACTCTACATGGTCTTCCCTCCCAGTCAGCCCTATATACTGTAACTCTACATGGTCTTCCCCCCAGTCAGCCCTATATACTGTAACTCTACATGGTCTTCCCCCCAGTCAGCCCTATATACTGTAACTCTACATGGTCTTCCCCCCCAGTCAGCCCTATATACTGTAAATCTACATGGTCTTCCCCCCCAGTCAGCCCTATATACTGTAACTCTACATGGTCTTCCCCCCTCCCAGTCAGCCCTATATACTGTAACTCTACATGGTCTTCCCCCCAGTCAGCCCTATATACTGTAACTCTACACGGTCTTCCCTCCCAGTCAGCCCTATATACTGTAACTCTACATGGTCTTCCCCCCAGTCAGCCCTATATACTGTAACTCTACAGGGTCTTCCCCCCAGTCAGCCCTATATACTGTAACTCTACATGGTCTTCCCCACAGTCAGCCCTATATACTGTAACTCTACATGGTCTTCCCCCCCAGTCAGCCCTATATACTGTAACTCTACATGGTCTTCCCTCCCAGTCAGCCCTATATACTGTAACTCTACATGGTCTTCCCCCCAGTCAGCCCTATATACTGTAACTCTACATGGTCTTCCCCACAGTCAGCCCTATATACTGTAACTCTACATGGTCTTCCCTCCCAGTCAGCCCTATATACTGTAACTCTACATGGTCTTCCCCCCAGTCAGCCCTATATACTGTAACTCTACATGGTCTTCCCCCCAGTCAGCCCTATATACTGTAACTCTACACGGTCTTCCCCCCAGTCAGCCCTATATACTGTAACTCTACATGGTCTTCCCCCCAGTCAGCCCTATATACTGTAACTCTACATGGTCTTCCCTCCCAGTCAGCCCTATATACTGTAACTCTACATGGTCTTCCCCACAGTCAGCCCTATATACTGTAACTCTACATGATCTTCCCCCCAGTCAGCCCTATATACTGTAACTCTACATGGTCTTCCCCCCCAGTCAGCCCTATATACTGTAACTCTACATGGTCTTCCCCCCAGTCAGCCCTATATACTGTAACTCTACATGGTCTTCCCCCCAGTCAGCCCTATATACTGTAACTCTACATGGTCTTCCCTCCCAGTCAGCCCTATATACTGTAACTCTACATGGTCTTCCCCACAGTCAGCCCTATATACTGTAACTCTACATGGTCTTCCCTCCCAGTCAGCCCTATATACTGTAACTCTACATGGTCTTCCCCCCAGTCAGCCCTATATACTGTAACTCTACATGGTCTTCCCCCCAGTCAGCCCTATATACTGTAACTCTACACGGTCTTCCCCCCAGTCAGCCCTATATACTGTAACTCTACATGGTCTTCCCCCCAGTCAGCCCTATATACTGTAACTCTACATGGTCTTCCCCCTAGTCAGCCCTATATACTGTAACTCTACATGGTCTTCCCCCCAGTCAGCCCTATATACTGTAACTCTACATGGTCTTCCCCCCCAGTCAGCCCTATATACTGTAACTCTACATGGTCTTCCCCCCCAGTCAGCCCTATATACTGTAACTCTACATGGTCTTCCCCCCTCCCAGTCAGCCCTATATACTGTAACTCTACATGGTCTTCCCCCCAGTCAGCCCTATATACTGTAACTCTACACGGTCTTCCCTCCCAGTCAGCCCTATATACTGTAACTCTACATGGTCTTCCCCCCAGTCAGCCCTAAATACTGTAACTCTACAGGGTCTTCCCCCCAGTCAGCCCTATATACTGTAACTCTACATGGTCTTCCCCACAGTCAGCCCTATATACTGTAACTCTACATGGTCTTCCCCCCAGTCAGCCCTATATACTGTAACTCTACATGGTCTTCCCCCCCCAGTCAGCCCTATATACTGTAACTCTACATGGTCTTCCCCCCAGTCAGCCCTATATACTGTAACTCTACATGGTCTTCCCCCCAGTCAGCCCTATATACTGTAACTCTACATGGTCTTCCCTCCCAGTCAGCCCTATATACTGTAACTCTACATGGTCTTCCCCACAGTCAGCCCTATATACTGTAACTCTACATGGTCTTCCCCATAGTCAGCCCTATATACTGTAACTCTACATGGTCTTCCCTCCCAGTCAGCCCTACATACTGTAACTCTACATGGTCTTCCCTCCCAGTCAGCCCTATATACTGTAACTCTACATGGTCTTCCCCCCCAGTCAGCCCTATATACTGTAACTCTACATGGTCTTCCCCCCAGTCAGCCCTATATACTGTAACTCTACACAGTCTTCCCCCCAGTCAGCCCTATATACTGTAACTCTACATGGTCTTCCCCCCCAGTCAGCCCTATATACTGTAACTCTACATGGTCTTCCCTCCCAGTCAGCCCTATATACTGTAACTCTACATGGTCTTCCCTCCCAGTCAGCCCTATATACTGTAACTCTACATGGTCTTCCCCCCAGTCAGCCCTATATACTGTAACTCTACACAGTCTTCCCCCCAGTCAGCCCTATATACTGTAACTCTACATGGTCTTCCCCCCAGTCAGCCCTATATACTGTAACTCTACATGGTCTTCCCTCCCAGTCAGCCCTATATACTGTAACTCTACATGGTCTTCCCCCCAGTCAGCCCTATATACTGTAACTCTACATGGTCTTCCCCCCCAGTCAGCCCTATATACTGTAACTCTACATGGTCTTCCCCCCAGTCAGCCCTATATACTGTAACTCTACATGGTCTTCCCCCCAGTCAGCCCTATATACTGTAACTCTACATGGTCTTCCCCCCAGTCAGCCCTATATACTGTAACTCTACACGGTCTTCCCCCCAGTCAGCCCTATATACTGTAACTCTACATGGTCTTCCCCCCAGTCAGCCCTATATACTGTAACTCTACATGGTCTTCCCTCCCAGTCAGCCCTATATACTGTAACTCTACATGGTCTTCCCCACAGTCAGCCCTATATACTGTAACTCTACATGATCTTCCCCCCAGTCAGCCCTATATACTGTAACTCTACATGGTCTTCCCCCCCAGTCAGCCCTATATACTGTAACTCTACATGGTCTTCCCCCCAGTCAGCCCTATATACTGTAACTCTACATGGTCTTCCCCCCAGTCAGCCCTATATACTGTAACTCTACATGGTCTTCCCTCCCAGTCAGCCCTATAAACTGTAACTCTACATGGTCTTCCCCACAGTCAGCCCTATATACTGTAACTCTACATGGTCTTCCCTCCCAGTCAGCCCTATATACTGTAACTCTACATGGTCTTCCCCCCAGTCAGCCCTATATACTGTAACTCTACACGGTCTTCCCTCCCAGTCAGCCCTATATACTGTAACTCTACATGGTCTTCCCCCCAGTCAGCCCTAAATACTGTAACTCTACAGGGTCTTCCCCCCAGTCAGCCCTATATACTGTAACTCTACATGGTCTTCCCCACAGTCAGCCCTATATACTGTAACTCTACATGGTCTTCCCCCCAGTCAGCCCTATATACTGTAACTCTACATGGTCTTCCCCCCCCAGTCAGCCCTATATACTGTAACTCTACATGGTCTTCCCCCCAGTCAGTCCTATATACTGTAACTCTACATGGTCTTCCCCCCAGTCAGCCCTATATACTGTAACTCTACATGGTCTTCCCTCCCAGTCAGCCCTATATACTGTAACTCTACATGGTCTTCCCCACAGTCAGCCCTATATACTGTAACTCTACATGGTCTTCCCCACAGTCAGCCCTATATACTGTAACTCTACATGGTCTTCCCCATAGTCAGCCCTATATACTGTAACTCTACATGGTCTTCCCTCCCAGTCAGCCCTACATACTGTAACTCTACATGGTCTTCCCTCCCAGTCAGCCCTATATACTGTAACTCTACATGGTCTTCCCCCCCAGTCAGCACTATATACTGTAACTCTACATGGTCTTCCCCCCAGTCAGCCCTATATACTGTAACTCTACACAGTCTTCCCCCCAGTCAGCCCTATATACTGTAACTCTACATGGTCTTCCCCCCCAGTCAGCCCTATATACTGTAACTCTACATGGTCTTCCCTCCCAGTCAGCCCTATATACTGTAACTCTACATGGTCTTCCCTCCCAGTCAGCCCTATATACTGTAACTCTACATGGTCTTCCCCCCAGTCAGCCCTATATACTGTAACTCTACACAGTCTTCCCCCCAGTCAGCCCTATATACTGTAACTCTACATGGTCTTCCCCCCCAGTCAGCCCTATATACTGTAACTCTACATGGTCTTCCCTCCCAGTCAGCCCTATATACTGTAACTCTACATGGTCTTCCCCCCAGTCAGCCCTATATACTGTAACTCTACATGGTCTTCCCCCCCAGTCAGCCCTATATACTGTAACTCTACATGGTCTTCCCCCCCAGTCAGCCCTATATACTGTAACTCTACATGGTCTTCCCCCCCAGTCAGCCCTATATACTGTAACTCTACATGGTCTTCCCCCCAGTCAGCCCTATATACTGTAACTCTACACGGTCTTCCCCCCAGTCAGCCCTATATACTGTAACTCTACATGGTCTTCCCCCCAGTCAGCCCTATATACTGTAACTCTACATGGTCTTCCCTCCCAGTCAGCCCTATATACTGTAACTCTACATGGTCTTCCCCACAGTCAGCCCTATATACTGTAACTCTACATGATCTTCCCCCCAGTCAGCCCTATATACTGTAACTCTACATGGTCTTCCCCCCCAGTCAGCCCTATATACTGTAACTCTACATGGTCTTCCCCCCAGTCAGCCCTATATACTGTAACTCTACATGGTCTTCCCCCCAGTCAGCCCTATATACTGTAACTCTACATGGTCTTCCCTCCCAGTCAGCCCTATATACTGTAACTCTACATGGTCTTCCCCACAGTCAGCCCTATATACTGTAACATCGCACCTGATCTGCTCCCCTTCATCACCTCCATCATCAACACCTCAGTAACCTCAGGCTGTGTCCCATCTGCCCTCAAGTCAGCCAGAGTAACACCACTCCTCAAGAAACCAACTCTTGACCCTTCAGATGTCAAGAACTACAGACCGGTATCACTCCTTTCATTTATTTCTAAAACCATTGAACGTGTTGTCTCCAACCAGCTCTCTCTCCATCTCTCACAGCACAACCTGCTGGATCCCAACCAGTCCGGATTTAAGAAGGCCCACTCCACAGAAACTGCCCTGCTGGCAGTCACAGAAGCACTACATGCTGCCCAAGCTGCTTCCCACTCTGCAGTACTGATCCTCCTAGACCTATCGGCAGCATTTGACACAGTGAACCACCAGCTGCTCCTAGACACCCTAGCGGATCTAGGCATCGGTGGAACGGCACTAAAGTGGTTCTCTTCCTACCTCACCGACCGGACCTACCAGGTTTCCTGGAAAGGTCTGTTATCATCCCCCCGAACCCTCCAAACTGGGGTCCCACAGGGATCGGTTCTTGGTCCCCTCCTTTTCTCACTGTACACTAAATCCCTTGGCACTATCATCTCTGCTCACAATATATCCTATCACTGCTACGCCGATGACACACAACTGTTTCTATCCTTCCCCCCCTCTGCCACTCAGGTGGAAGAGCGCATCACCGCATGCCTGGCTGACATCTCACAGTGGATGTCCTCCAACCACCTCAAACTGAACCCAGACAAGACTGAGCTTCTCTTCTTCCCAGCTAAGTCCTGCCCTATGCGGGAGCTAACTATCTCCATAGACAACGCCCTGGTAACGTCTGTCCCAACAGCCAGGAATCTTGGTGTTGTCCTGGACAGTCAGCTCTCGTTCAAAACTCACATCACAGCTGTCACTCGATCCTGTAGGTTCACACTCTATAACATACGACGAATTAGACCGTTCCTCACCCAGGAATCAGCCCAGCTCCTAATCCAGACAACAGTCTTGTCAAAACTTGACTATTGTAACTCCCTCCTTACTGGCCTACCAGCATGTGCACTTAAGCCTCTCCAGCTGATCCAAAATGCTGCAGCTCGCTTGGTCTTCAACCAGCCAAAATTCTCACATGTCTCCCCCCTGCTCCGCTCCCTCCACTGGCTCCCGGTCGCTGCCCGCACAGAATACAAAACCCTGATGCTGGCATTCAAAGCAACCAAAGGTATGGCTCCCCCATATCTTGCAAGTATGATCGAACCCTACAAACCCTCCCGCTCACTCAGATCAGCCAACGCAGGGAAGCTGGAAGTACCCTCACTAAAAACGCCGGGACAACGCTCCACACGTCCCAAACTCTTCTCCCTTCTGGCTCCAAAACTGTGGAATGCACTTCCCATTGCAGTCAGAACTGCAGCATCACTCCCAATCTTCCGCCGTAGTCTGAAAACCCACCTTTTCAGACTCCATCATGGCCCATAGCACTTACCCCACCCCCTTAGATAGCAATTCTAGTAGTCATAGCACGTCATAGTACATATGTGTAGCATAGTAGTATAGATGTATAGCTTATATGTATAGTTTCATTATAGATATTCCACTGTTACTTTCTTAGCTACGCATGTTTCATGATAAATGTCTTTATGTGATGTATTCCCATGCTTTTGTTCTTGCTTAATGTAAGTCGCTCTGGATTAAGAGCGTCTGCTAAATGCCTAAATTGTAAATTGTAAATTGTCTTCCCTCCCAGTCAGCCCTATATACTGTAACTCTACATGGTCTTCCCCCCAGTCAGCCCTATATACTGTAACTCTACATGGTCTTCCCCCCAGTCAGCCCTATATACTGTAACTCTACACGGTCTTCCCCCCAGTCAGCCCTATATACTGTAACTCTACATGGTCTTCCCCCCAGTCAGCCCTATATACTGTAACTCTACATGGTCTTCCCCCTGGTCAGCCCTATATACTGTAACTCTACATGGTCTTCCCCCCAGTCAGCCCTATATACTGTAACTCTACATGGTCTTCCCCCCCAGTCAGCCCTATATACTGTAACTCTACATGGTCTTCCCCCCCAGTCAGCCCTATATACTGTAACTCTACATGGTCTTCCCCCCTCCCAGTCAGCCCTATATACTGTAACTCTACATGGTCTTCCCCCCAGTCAGCCCTATATACTGTAACTCTACACGGTCTTCCCTCCCAGTCAGCCCTATATACTGTAACTCTACATGGTCTTCCCCCCAGTCAGCCCTAAATACTGTAACTCTACAGGGTCTTCCCCCCAGTCAGCCCTATATACTGTAACTCTACATGGTCTTCCCCACAGTCAGCCCTATATACTGTAACTCTACATGGTCTTCCCCCCAGTCAGCCCTATATACTGTAACTCTACATGGTCTTCCCCCCCCAGTCAGCCCTATATACTGTAACTCTACATGGTCTTCCCCCCAGTCAGCCCTATATACTGTAACTCTACATGGTCTTCCCCCCAGTCAGCCCTATATACTGTAACTCTACATGGTCTTCCCTCCCAGTCAGCCCTATATACTGTAACTCTACATGGTCTTCCCCACAGTCAGCCCTATATACTGTAACTCTACATGGTCTTCCCCATAGTCAGCCCTATATACTGTAACTCTACATGGTCTTCCCTCCCAGTCAGCCCTACATACTGTAACTCTACATGGTCTTCCCTCCCAGTCAGCCCTATATACTGTAACTCTACATGGTCTTCCCCCCCAGTCAGCCCTATATACTGTAACTCTACATGGTCTTCCCCCCAGTCAGCCCTATATACTGTAACTCTACACAGTCTTCCCCCCAGTCAGCCCTATATACTGTAACTCTACATGGTCTTCCCCCCCAGTCAGCCCTATATACTGTAACTCTACATGGTCTTCCCTCCCAGTCAGCCCTATATACTGTAACTCTACATGGTCTTCCCTCCCAGTCAGCCCTATATACTGTAACTCTACATGGTCTTCCCCCCAGTCAGCCCTATATACTGTAACTCTACACAGTCTTCCCCCCAGTCAGCCCTATATACTGTAACTCTACATGGTCTTCCCCCCCAGTCAGCCCTATATACTGTAACTCTACATGGTCTTCCCTCCCAGTCAGCCCTATATACTGTAACTCTACATGGTCTTCCCCCCAGTCAGCCCTATATACTGTAACTCTACATGGTCTTCCCCCCCAGTCAGCCCTATATACTGTAACTCTACATGGTCTTCCCCCCCAGTCAGCCCTATATACTGTAACTCTACATGGTCTTCCCCCCAGTCAGCCCTATATACTGTAACTCTACATGGTCTCCCTCCCAGTCAGCCCTATATACTGTAACTCTACATGGTCTTCCCTCCCAGTCAGCCCTATATACTGTAACTCTACATGGTCTTCCCCACAGTCAGCCCTATATACTGTAACTCTACATGGTCTTCCCTCCCAGTCAGCCCTATATACTGTAACTCTACATGGTCTTCCCTCCCAGTCAGCCCTACATACTGTAACTCTACATGGTCTTCCCTCCCAGTCAGCCCTATATACTGTAACTCTACATGGTCTTCCCCCCCAGTCAGCCCTATATACTGTAAATCTACATGGTCTTCCCTCCCACCATGGTGTGGTTTGTTGTGATAATGATCCTACTATAGAGTGTGGTTTGTTGTGATAATGCTCCTACTATAGAGTGGTTTGTTGTGATAATGCTCCCTACTATAGAGTGTGGTTTGTTGTGATAATGCTCCCTACTATAGAGTGTGGTTTGTTGTGATAATGCTCCTACTATAGTGTGGTTTGTTGTGATAATGCTCCTACTATAGAGTGTGGTTTGTTGTGATAATGCTCCTACTATAGAGTGTGGTTTGTTGTGATAATGCTCCCAACTATAGAGTGTGGTTTGTTGTGATAATGCTCCTACTTTAGAGTGTGGTTTGTTGTGATAATGCTCCTACTATAGAGTGTGGTTTGTTGTGATAATGCTCCCTACTATAGAGTGGTTTGTTGTGATAATGATCCTACTATAGAGTGTGGTCTGTTGTGATAATGCTCCTACTATAGAGTGTGGTTTGCTGTGATAATGCTCCCTACTATAGTGTGGTTTGTTGTGATAATGCTCCCTACTATAGAGTGTGGTTTGTTGTGATAATGCTCCCTACTATAGAGTGGTTTGTTGTGATAATGCTAAAACTATAGAGTGTGGTTTGTTGTGATAATGCTCCTACTATAGAGTGGTTTGTTGTGATAATGCTCCTACTATAGAGTGTGGTTTGTTGTGATAATGCTCCCTACTATAGAGTGTGGTTTGTTGTGATAATGATCCTACTATAGAGTGTGGTTTGTTGTGATAATGCTCCCTACTATAGAGTGTATTGTTGTGATAATGATCCTACTATGGAGTGTGGTTTGTTGTGATAATGCTCCCTACTATAGAGTGGTTTGTTGTGATAATGCTCCCTACTATAGTGTGGTTTGTTGTGATAATGCTCCCTACTATAGAGTGTGGTTTGTTGTGATAATGCTCCCTACTATAGAGTGGTTTGTTGTGATAATGCTCCTACTATAGAGTGTGGTTTGTTGTGATAATGCTCCTACTATAGAGTGGTTTGCTGTGATAATGCTCCTACTATAGAGTGTGGTTTGTTGTGATAATGCTCCTACTATAGAGTGGTTTGTTGTGATAATGCTCCTACTATAGAGTGTGGTTTGTTGTGATAATGCTCCCTACTATAGAGTGTGGTTTGTTGTGATAATGCTCCCTACTATAGAGTGTGGTTTGCTGTGATAATGCTCCTACTATAGAGTGTGGTTTGTTGTGATAATGCTCCTACTATAGAGTGTGGTTTGTTGTGATAATGCTCCCTACTATAGAGTGTGGTTTGTTGTGATAATGATCCTACTATAGAGTGTGGTTTGTTGTGATAATGCTCCTACTTTAGAGTGTGGTTTGTTGTGATAATGCTCCTACTATAGAGTGTGGTTTGTTGTGATAATGCTCCTACTATAGAGTGTGGTTTGTTGTGATAATGCTCCCTACTATAGAGTGGTTTGTTGTGATAATGCTCCTACTATAGAGTGTGGTTTGTTGTGATAATGCTCTTACTATAGAGTGTGGTTTGTCGTGATAATGCTCCCTACTATAGAGTGTATTGTTGTGATAATGATCCTACTATAGAGTGTGGTTTGTTGTGATAATGCTCCCTACTATAGAGTGTGGTTTGTTGTGATAATGCTCCCTACTATAGAGTGTGGTTTGTTGTGATAATGCTCCTACTATAGAGTGTGGTTTGTTGTGATAATGATCCTACTATAGAGTGTGGTTTGTTGTGATAATGCTCCCTACTATAGAGTGTGGTTTGTTGTGATAATGCTCCCTACTATAGAGTGGTTTGTTGTGATAATGATCCTACTATAGAGTGTGGTCTGTTGTGATAATGCTCCCTACTATAGAGTGTGGTTTGCTGTGATAATGCTCCGACTATAAGAAGACCATGTAGAGTTACAGTATATAGGGCTGACTGGGAGGGAAGACCATGTAGAGTTACAGTATATAGGGCAGACTGGGGGGAAGACCATGTAGAGTTACAGTATATAGGGCTGACTGGGGGGGAAGACCATGTAGAGTTACAGTATATAGGGCTGACTGGGGGGGAAGACCATGTAGAGTTACAGTATATAGGGCTGACTGGGGGGAAGACCATGTGGAGTTACAGTATCTCTACATGGTCTTCCCCACAGTCAGCCCTATATACTGTAACTCTACATGGTCTTCCCTCCCAGTCAGCCCTATATACTGTAACTCTACATGGTCTTCCCTCCCAGTCAGCCCTACATACTGTAACTCTACATGGTCTTCCCTCCCAGTCAGCCCTATATACTGTAACTCTACATGGTCTTCCCCCCCAGTCAGCCCTATATACTGTAACTCTACATGGTCTTCCCCCCAGTCAGCCCTATATACTGTAACTCTACACGGTCTTCCCCCCAGTCAGCCCTATATACTGTAACTCTACATGGTCTTCCCCCCCAGTCAGCCCTATATACTGTAACTCTACATGGTCTTCCCTCCCAGTCAGCCCTATATACTGTAACTCTACATGGTCTTCCCCCCAGTCAGCCCTATATACTGTAACTCTACATGGTCTTCCCTCCCACCATGGTGTGGTTTGTTGTGATAATGATCCTACTATAGAGTGTGGTTTGTTGTGATAATGCTCCTACTATAGAGTGGTTTGTTGTGATAATGCTCCCTACTATAGAGTGTGGTTTGTTGTGATAATGCTCCCTACTATAGAGTGTGGTTTGTTGTGATAATGCTCCTACTATAGTGTGGTTTGTTGTGATAATGCTCCTACTATAGAGTGTGGTTTGTTGTGATAATGCTCCTACTATAGAGTGTGGTTTGTTGTGATAATGCTCCCAACTATAGAGTGTGGTTTGTTGTGATAATGCTCCTACTTTAGAGTGTGGTTTGTTGTGATAATGCTCCTACTATAGAGTGTGGTTTGTTGTGATAATGCTCCCTACTATAGAGTGGTTTGTTGTGATAATGATCCTACTATAGAGTGTGGTCTGTTGTGATAATGCTCCTACTATAGAGTGTGGTTTGCTGTGATAATGCTCCCTACTATAGTGTGGTTTGTTGTGATAATGCTCCCTACTATAGAGTGTGGTTTGTTGTGATAATGCTCCCTACTATAGAGTGGTTTGTTGTGATAATGCTAAAACTATAGAGTGTGGTTTGTTGTGATAATGCTCCTACTATAGAGTGGTTTGTTGTGATAATGCTCCTACTATAGAGTGTGGTTTGTTGTGATAATGCTCCCTACTATAGAGTGTGGTTTGTTGTGATAATGATCCTACTATAGAGTGTGGTTTGTTGTGATAATGCTCCCTACTATAGAGTGTATTGTTGTGATAATGATCCTACTATGGAGTGTGGTTTGTTGTGATAATGCTCCCTACTATAGAGTGGTTTGTTGTGATAATGCTCCCTACTATAGTGTGGTTTGTTGTGATAATGCTCCCTACTATAGAGTGTGGTTTGTTGTGATAATGCTCCCTACTATAGAGTGGTTTGTTGTGATAATGCTCCTACTATAGAGTGTGGTTTGTTGTGATAATGCTCCTACTATAGAGTGGTTTGCTGTGATAATGCTCCTACTATAGAGTGTGGTTTGTTGTGATAATGCTCCTACTATAGAGTGGTTTGTTGTGATAATGCTCCTACTATAGAGTGTGGTTTGTTGTGATAATGCTCCCTACTATAGAGTGTGGTTTGTTGTGATAATGCTCCCTACTATAGAGTGTGGTTTGCTGTGATAATGCTCCTACTATAGAGTGTGGTTTGTTGTGATAATGCTCCTACTATAGAGTGTGGTTTGTTGTGATAATGCTCCCTACTATAGAGTGTGGTTTGTTGTGATAATGATCCTACTATAGAGTGTGGTTTGTTGTGATAATGCTCCTACTTTAGAGTGTGGTTTGTTGTGATAATGCTCCTACTATAGAGTGTGGTTTGTTGTGATAATGCTCCTACTATAGAGTGTGGTTTGTTGTGATAATGCTCCCTACTATAGAGTGGTTTGTTGTGATAATGCTCCTACTATAGAGTGTGGTTTGTTGTGATAATGCTCCTACTATAGAGTGTGGTTTGTCGTGATAATGCTCCCTACTATAGAGTGTATTGTTGTGATAATGATCCTACTATAGAGTGTGGTTTGTTGTGATAATGCTCCCTACTATAGAGTGTGGTTTGTTGTGATAATGCTCCCTACTATAGAGTGTGGTTTGTTGTGATAATGCTCCTACTATAGAGTGTGGTTTGTTGTGATAATGATCCTACTATAGAGTGTGGTTTGTTGTGATAATGCTCCCTACTATAGAGTGTGGTTTGTTGTGATAATGCTCCCTACTATAGAGTGGTTTGTTGTGATAATGATCCTACTATAGAGTGTGGTCTGTTGTGATAATGCTCCCTACTATAGAGTGTGGTTTGCTGTGATAATGCTCCGACTATAAGAAGACCATGTAGAGTTACAGTATATAGGGCTGACTGGGAGGGAAGACCATGTAGAGTTACAGTATATAGGGCAGACTGGGGGGAAGACCATGTAGAGTTACAGTATATAGGGCTGACTGGGGGGGAAGACCATGTAGAGTTACAGTATATAGGGCTGACTGGGGGGAAGACCATGTAGAGTTACAGTATATAGGGCTGACTGGGGGGAAGACCATGTGGAGTTACAGTATCTCTACATGGTCTTCCCCACAGTCAGCCCTATATACTGTAACTCTACATGGTCTTCCCCACAGTCAGCCCTATATACTGTAACTCTACATGGTCTTCCCCCACAGTCAGCCCTATATAATGTAACTCTACATGGTCTCCCCCCCAGTCAGCCCTATATACTGTAACTCTACATGGTCTCCCCCCCAGTCAGCCCTATATACTGTAACTCTACATGGTCTTCCCCACAGTCAGCCCTATATACTGTAACTCTACATGGTCTTCCCTCCCAGTCAGCCCTATATACTGTAACTCTACATGGTCTTCCCCCCAGTCAGCCCTATATACTGTAACTCTACATGGTCTTCCCCCCCAGTCAGCCCTATATACTGTAACTCTACATGGTCTTCCCCCCAGTCAGCCCTATATACTGTAACTCTACATGGTCTTCCCCATAGTCAGCCCTATATACTGTAACTCTACATGGTCTTCCCCACAGTCAGCCCTATATACTGTAACTCTACATGGTCTTCCCCCCAGTCAGCCCTATATACTGTAACTCTACATGGTCTTCCCCCCCAGTCAGCCCTATATACTGTAACTCTACATGGTCTTCCCTCCCAGTCAGCCCTATATACTGTAACTCTACATGGTCTTCCCCCCCAGTCAGCCCTATATACTGTAACTCTACATGGTCTTCCCCCCCCAGTCAGCCCTATATACTGTAACTCTACATGGTCTTCCCTCCCAGTCAGCCCTATATACTGTAACTCTACATGGTCTTCCCCCCAGTCAGCCCTATATACTGTAACTCTACACGGTCTTCCCCCCAGTCAGCCCTATATACTGTAACTCTACATGGTCTTCCCCCCAGTCAGCCCTATATACTGTAACTCTACATGGTCTTCCCCCCCAGTCAGCCCTATATACTGTAACTCTACATGGTCTTCCCTCCCAGTCAGCCCTATATACTGTAACTCTACATGGTCTTTCCCCCCAGTCTGCCCTATATACTGTAACTCTACATGGTCTTCCCTCCCAGTCAGCCCTATATACTGTAACTCTACATGGTCTTCCCCCCAGTCAGCCCTATATACTGTAACTCTACATGGTCTTCCCCCCAGTCAGCCCTATATACTGTAACTCTACATGGTCTTCCCCCCAGTCAGCCCTATATACTGTAACTCTACAGGGTCTTCCCCCCAGTCAGCCCTATATACTGTAACTCTACATGGTTTTCCCCACAGTCAGCCCTATATACTGTAACTCTACATGGTCTTCCCCCCAGTCAGCCCTATATACTGTAACTCTACATGGTCTTCCCCCCAGTCAGCCCTATATACTGTAACTCTACATGGTCTTCCCCCCCAGTCAGCCCTATATACTGTAACTCTACATGGTCTTCCCCCCCAGTCAGCCCTATATACTGTAACTCTACATGGTCTTCCCCCCCAGTCAGCCCTATATACTGTAACTCTACATGGTCTTCCCTCCCAGTCAGCCCTATATACTGTAACTCTACATGGTCTTCCCCCCAGTCAGCCCTATATACTGTAACTCTACATGGTCTTCCCCCCCAGTCAGCCCTATATACTGTAACTCTACATGGTCTTCCCCCCAGTCAGCCCTATATACTGTAACTCTACATGGTCTCCCTCCCAGTCAGCCCTATATACTGTAACTCTACATGGTCTTCCCTCCCAGTCAGCCCTATATACTGTAACTCTACATGGTCTTCCCCACAGTCAGCCCTATATACTGTAACTCTACATGGTCTTCCCTCCCAGTCAGCCCTATATACTGTAACTCTACATGGTCTTCCCCCCCAGTCAGCCCTATATACTGTAACTCTACATGGTCTTCCCTCCCAGTCAGCCCTATATACTGTAACTCTACATGGTCTTCCCCCCAGTCAGCCCTATATACTGTAACTCTACATGGTCTTCCCTCCCAGTCAGCCCTATATACTGTAACTCTACATGGTCTTTCCCCCCAGTCTGCCCTATATACTGTAACTCTACATGGTCTTCCCTCCCAGTCAGCCCTATATACTGTAACTCTACATGGCCTTCCCCCCAGTCAGCCCTATATACTGTAACTCTACATGGTCTTCCCCCCAGTCAGCCCTATATACTGTAACTCTACAGGGTCTTCCCCCCAGTCAGCCCTATATACTGTAACTCTACATGGTCTTCCCCACAGTCAGCCCTATATACTGTAACTCTACATGGTCTTCCCCCCAGTCAGCCCTATATACTGTAACTCTACATGGTCTTCCCCCCCCAGTCAGCCCTATATACTGTAACTCTACATGGTCTTCCCCCCAGTCAGCCCTATATACTGTAACTCTACATGGTCTTCCCCCCAGTCAGCCCTATATACTGTAACTCTACATGGTCTTCCCTCCCAGTCAGCCCTATATACTGTAACTCTACATGGTCTTCCCCACAGTCAGCCCTATATACTGTAACTCTACATGGTCTTCCCCATAGTCAGCCCTATATACTGTAACTCTACATGGTCTTCCCTCCCAGTCAGCCCTACATACTGTAACTCTACATGGTCTTCCCTCCCAGTCAGCCCTATATACTGTAACTCTACATGGTCTTCCCCCCAGTCAGCCCTATATACTGTAACTCTACATGGTCTTCCCCCCAGTCAGCCCTATATACTGTAACTCTACACAGTCTTCCCCCCAGTCAGCCCTATATACTGTAACTCTACATGGTCTTCCCCCCCAGTCAGCCCTATATACTGTAACTCTACATGGTCTTCCCTCCCAGTCAGCCCTATATACTGTAACTCTACATGGTCTTCCCTCCCAGTCAGCCCTATATACTGTAACTCTACATGGTCTTCCCTCCCAGTCAGCCCTATATACTGTAACTCTACATGGTCTTCCCCCCAGTCAGCCCTATATACTGTAACTCTACACAGTCTTCCCCCCAGTCAGCCCTATATACTGTAACTCTACATGGTCTTCCCCCCCAGTCAGCCCTATATACTGTAACTCTACATGGTCTTCCCTCCCAGTCAGCCCTATATACTGTAACTCTACATGGTCTTCCCCCCAGTCAGCCCTATATACTGTAACTCTACATGGTCTTCCCCCCCAGTCAGCCCTATATACTGTAACTCTACATGGTCTTCCCCCCAGTCAGCCCTATATACTGTAACTCTACATGGTCTTCCCCCCAGTCAGCCCTATATACTGTAACTCTACATGGTCTCCCTCCCAGTCAGCCCTATATACTGTAACTCTACATGGTCTTCCCTCCCAGTCAGCCCTATATACTGTAACTCTACATGGTTTTCCCCACAGTCAGCCCTATATACTGTAACTCTACATGGTCTTCCCTCCCAGTCAGCCCTATATACTGTAACTCTACATGGTCTTCCCCCCCAGTCAGCCCTATATACTGTAACTCTACATGGTCTTCCCTCCCAGTCAGCCCTATATACTGTAACTCTACATGGTCTTCCCCCCAGTCAGCCCTATATACTGTAACTCTACATGGTCTTCCCTCCCAGTCAGCCCTATATACTGTAACTCTACATGGTCTTTCCCCCCAGTCTGCCCTATATACTGTAACTCTACATGGTCTTCCCTCCCAGTCAGCCCTATATACTGTAACTCTACATGGCCTTCCCCCCAGTCAGCCCTATATACTGTAACTCTACATGGTCTTCCCCCCAGTCAGCCCTATATACTGTAACTCTACATGGTCTTCCCCCCAGTCAGCCCTATATACTGTAACTCTACAGGGTCTTCCCCCCAGTCAGCCCTATATACTGTAACTCTACATGGTTTTCCCCACAGTCAGCCCTATATACTGTAACTCTACATGGTCTTCCCTCCCAGTCAGCCCTATATACTGTAACTCTACATGGTCTTCCCCACAGTCAGCCCTATATACTGTAACTCTACATGGTCTTCCCTCCCAGTCAGCCCTATATACTGTAACTCTACATGGTCTTCCCCCCAGTCAGCCCTATATACTGTAACTCTACATGGTCTTCCCCCCAGTCAGCCCTATATACTGTAACTCTACATGGTCTTCCCCCCAGTCAGCCCTATATACTGTAACTCTACATGGTCTTCCCCCCAGTCAGCCCTATATACTGTAACTCTACATGGTCTTCCCCCCAGTCAGCCCTATATACTGTAACTCTACATGGTCTTCCCCCCAGTCAGCCCTATATACTGTAACTCTACATGGTCTTCCCTCCCAGTCAGCCCTATATACTGTAACTCTACATGGTCTTCCCCCCAGTCAGCCCTATATACTGTAACTCTACACGGTCTTCCCCCCCAGTCAGCCCTATATACTGTAACTCTACATGGTCTTCCCTCCCAGTCAGCCCTATATACTGTAACTCTACATGGTCTTCCCTCCCAGTCAGCCCTATATACTGTAACTCTACATGGTCTTTCCCCCAGTCAGCCCTATATACTGTAACTCTACATGGTCTTCCCCCCAGTCAGCCCTATATACTGTAACTCTACATGGTCTTCCCCCCAGTCAGCCCTATATACTGTAACTCTACACAGTCTTCCCCCCAGTCAGCCCTATATACTGTAACTCTACACAGTCTTCCCCCCAGTCAGCCCTATATACTGTAACTCTACATGGTCTTCCCCACAGTCAGCCCTATATACTGTAACTCTACATGGTCTTCCCTCCCAGTCAGCCCTATATACTGTAACTCTACATGGTCTTCCCCCCAGTCAGCCCTATATACTGTAACTCTACATGGTCTTCCCCCCAGTCAGCCCTATATACTGTAACTCTACACGGTCTTCCCCCCAGTCAGCCCTATATACTGTAACTCTACATGGTCTTTCCCCCAGTCAGCCCTATATACTGTAACTCTACATGGTCTTCCCTCCCAGTCAGCCCTATATACTGTAACTCTACATGGTCTTCCCCACAGTCAGCCCTATATACTGTAACTCTACATGGTCTTCCCCCCAGTCAGCCCTATATACTGTAACTCTACATGGTCTTCCCCCCCAGTCAGCCCTATATACTGTAACTCTACATGGTCTTCCCCCCAGTCAGCCCTATATACTGTAACTCTACATGGTCTTCCCCCCAGTCAGCCCTATATACTGTAACTCTACACGGTCTTCCCCCCAGTCAGCCCTATATACTGTAACTCTACATGGTCTTCCCCCCAGTCAGCCCTATATACTGTAACTCTACATGGTCTTCCCCCCAGTCAGCCCTATATACTGTAACTCTACATGGTCTTCCCCCCAGTCAGCCCTATATACTGTAACTCTACATGGTCTTCCCCCCAGTCAGCCCTATATACTGTAACTCTACATGGTCTTCCCCCCCAGTCAGCCCTATATACTGTAACTCTACATGGTCTTCCCCCCTCCCAGTCAGCCCTATATACTGTAACTCTACATGGTCTTCCCCCCAGTCAGCCCTATATACTGTAACTCTACACGGTCTTCCCTCCCAGTCAGCCCTATATACTGTAACTCTACATGGTCTTCCCCCCAGTCAGCCCTATATACTGTAACTCTACAGGGTCTTCCCCCCAGTCAGCCCTATATACTGTAACTCTACATGGTCTTCCCCACAGTCAGCCCTATATACTGTAACTCTACATGGTCTTCCCCCCAGTCAGCCCTATATACTGTAACTCTACATGGTCTTCCCCCCCAGTCAGCCCTATATACTGTAACTCTACATGGTCTTCCCCCCAGTCAGCCCTATATACTGTAACTCTACATGGTCTTCCCCCCAGTCAGCCCTATATACTGTAACTCTACATGGTCTTCCCTCCCAGTCAGCCCTATATACTGTAACTCTACATGGTCTTCCCCACAGTCAGCCCTATATACTGTAACTCTACATGGTCTTCCCCATAGTCAGCCCTATATACTGTAACTCTACATGGTCTTCCCTCCCAGTCAGCCCTACATACTGTAACTCTACATGGTCTTCCCTCCCAGTCAGCCCTATATACTGTAACTCTACATGGTCTTCCCCCCAGTCAGCCCTATATACTGTAACTCTACATGGTCTTCCCCCCAGTCAGCCCTATATACTGTAACTCTACATGGTCTTCCCCCCAGTCAGCCCTATATACTGTAACTCTACATGGTCTTCCCCCCAGTCAGCCCTATATACTGTAACTCTACATGGTCTTCCCCCCAGTCAGCCCTATATACTGTAACTCTACACGGTCTTCCCCCCCAGTCAGCCCTATATACTGTAACTCTACATGGTCTTCCCTCCCAGTCAGCCCTATATACTGTAACTCTACATGGTCTTCCCTCCCAGTCAGCCCTATATACTGTAACTCTACATGGTCTTCCCCCCAGTCAGCCCTATATACTGTAACTCTACACAGTCTTCCCCCCAGTCAGCCCTATATACTGTAACTCTACATGGTCTTCCCCCCCAGTCAGCCCTATATACTGTAACTCTACATGGTCTTCCCTCCCAGTCAGCCCTATATACTGTAACTCTACATGGTCTTCCCCCCAGTCAGCCCTATATACTGTAACTCTACACAGTCTTCCCCCCAGTCAGCCCTATATACTGTAACTCTACATGGTCTTCCCTCCCAGTCAGCCCTATATACTGTAACTCTACATGGTCTTCCCCCCAGTCAGCCCTATATACTGTAACTCTACATGGTCTTCCCCCCCAGTCAGCCCTATATACTGTAACTCTACATGGTCTTCCCTCCCAGTCAGCCCTATATACTGTAACTCTACATGGTCTTCCCCCCAGTCAGCCCTATATACTGTAACTCTACATGGTCTTCCCCACAGTCAGCCCTATATACTGTAACTCTACATGGTCTTCCCTCCCAGTCAGCCCTATATACTGTAACTCTACATGGTCTTCCCCCCAGTCAGCCCTATATACTGTAACTCTACATGGTCTTCCCCCCAGTCAGCCCTATATACTGTAACTCTACACGGTCTTCCCCCCAGTCAGCCCTATATACTGTAACTCTACATGGTCTTCCCTCCAGTCAGCCCTATATACTGTAACTCTACATGGTCTTCCCTCCCAGTCAGCCCTATATACTGTAACTCTACATGGTCTTCCCCACAGTCAGCCCTATATACTGTAACTCTACATGATCTTCCCCCCAGTCAGCCCTATATACTGTAACTCTACATGGTCTTCCCCCCCAGTCAGCCCTATATACTGTAACTCTACATGGTCTTCCCCCCAGTCAGCCCTATATACTGTAACTCTACATGGTCTTCCCCCCAGTCAGCCCTATATACTGTAACTCTACATGGTCTTCCCTCCCAGTCAGCCCCATATACTGTAACTCTACATGGTCTTCCCCACAGTCAGCCCTATATACTGTAACTCTACATGGTCTTCCCTCCCAGTCAGCCCTATATACTGTAACTCTACATGGTCTTCCCCCCAGTCAGCCCTATATACTGTAACTCTACATGGTCTTCCCCCCAGTCAGCCCTATATACTGTAACTCTACACGGTCTTCCCCCCAGTCAGCCCTATATACTGTAACTCTACATGGTCTTCCCCCCAGTCAGCCCTATATACTGTAACTCTACATGGTCTTCCCCCTAGTCAGCCCTATATACTGTAACTCTACATGGTCTTCCCCCCAGTCAGCCCTATATACTGTAACTCTACATGGTCTTCCCCCCCAGTCAGCCCTATATACTGTAACTCTACATGGTCTTCCCCCCCAGTCAGCCCTATATACTGTAACTCTACATGGTCTTCCCCCTCCCAGTCAGCCCTATATACTGTAACTCTACATGGTCTTCCCCCCAGTCAGCCCTATATACTGTAACTCTACACGGTCTTCCCTCCCAGTCAGCCCTATATACTGTAACTCTACATGGTCTTCCCCCCAGTCAGCCCTAAATACTGTAACTCTACAGGGTCTTCCCCCCAGTCAGCCCTATATACTGTAACTCTACATGGTCTTCCCCACAGTCAGCCCTATATACTGTAACTCTACATGGTCTTCCCCCCAGTCAGCCCTATATACTGTAACTCTACATGGTCTTCCCCCCCAGTCAGCCCTATATACTGTAACTCTACATGGTCTTCCCCCCAGTCAGCCCTATATACTGTAACTCTACATGGTCTTCCCCCCAGTCAGCCCTATATACTGTAACTCTACATGGTCTTCCCTCCCAGTCAGCCCTATATACTGTAACTCTACATGGTCTTCCCCACAGTCAGCCCTATATACTGTAACTCTACATGGTCTTCCCCATAGTCAGCCCTATATACTGTAACTCTACATGGTCTTCCCTCCCAGTCAGCCCTACATACTGTAACTCTACATGGTCTTCCCTCCCAGTCAGCCCTATATACTGTAACTCTACATGGTCTTCCCCCCAGTCAGCCCTATATACTGTAACTCTACATGGTCTTCCCTCCCAGTCAGCCCTATATACTGTAACTCTACATGGTCTTCCCCACAGTCAGCCCTATATACTGTAACTCTACATGATCTTCCCCCCAGTCAGCCCTATATACTGTAACTCTACATGGTCTTCCCCCCCAGTCAGCCCTATATACTGTAACTCTACATGGTCTTCCCCCCCAGTCAGCCCTATATACTGTAACTCTACATGGTCTTCCCCCCTCCCAGTCAGCCTTATATACTGTAACTCTACATGGTCTTCCCTCCCAGTCAGCCCTATATACTGTAACTCTACATGGTCTTCCCCCCAGTCAGCCCTAAATACTGTAACTCTACAGGGTCTTCCCCCCAGTCAGCCCTATATACTGTAACTCTACATGGTCTTCCCCACAGTCAGCCCTATATACTGTAACTCTACATGGTCTTCCCCCCAGTCAGCCCTATATACTGTAACTCTACATGGTCTTCCCCCCCCAGTCAGCCCTATATACTGTAACTCTACATGGTCTTCCCCCCAGTCAGCCCTATATACTGTAACTCTACATGGTCTTCCCCCCAGTCAGCCCTATATACTGTAACTCTACATGGTCTTCCCTCCCAGTCAGCCCTATATACTGTAACTCTACATGGTCTTCCCCACAGTCAGCCCTATATACTGTAACTCTACATGGTCTTCCCCATAGTCAGCCCTATATACTGTAACTCTACATGGTCTTCCCTCCCAGTCAGCCCTACATACTGTAACTCTACATGGTCTTCCCTCCCAGTCAGCCCTATATACTGTAACTCTACATGGTCTTCCCCCCCAGTCAGCCCTATATACTGTAACTCTACATGGTCTTCCCCCCAGTCAGCCCTATATACTGTAACTCTACACAGTCTTCCCCCCAGTCAGCCCTATATACTGTAACTCTACATGGTCTTCCCCCCCAGTCAGCCCTATATACTGTAACTCTACATGGTCTTCCCTCCCAGTCAGCCCTATATACTGTAACTCTACATGGTCTTCCCTCCCAGTCAGCCCTATATACTGTAACTCTACATGGTCTTCCCCCCAGTCAGCCCTATATACTGTAACTCTACACAGTCTTCCCCCAGTCAGCCCTATATACTGTAACTCTACATGGTCTTCCCCCCCAGTCAGCCCTATATACTGTAACTCTACATGGTCTTCCCTCCCAGTCAGCCCTATATACTGTAACTCTACATGGTCTTCCCCCCAGTCAGCCCTATATACTGTAACTCTACATGGTCTTCCCCCCAGTCAGCCCTATATACTGTAACTCTACATGGTCTTCCCCCCAGTCAGCCCTATATACTGTAACTCTACATGGTCTTCCCCCCAGTCAGCCCTATATACTGTAACTCTACATGGTCTTCCCCCCAGTCAGCCCTATATACTGTAACTCTACACGGTCTTCCCCCCAGTCAGCCCTATATACTGTAACTCTACATGGTCTTCCCCCCAGTCAGCCCTATATACTGTAACTCTACATGGTCTTCCCTCCCAGTCAGCCCTATATACTGTAACTCTACATGGTCTTCCCTCCCAGTCAGCCCTATATACTGTAACTCTACATGGTCTTCCCTCCCAGTCAGCCCTATATACTGTAACTCTACATGGTCTTCCCCCCAGTCAGCCCTATATACTGTAACTCTACATGGTCTTCCCTCCCAGTCAGCCCTATATACTGTAACTCTACATGGTCTTCCCTCCCAGTCAGCCCTATATACTGTAACTCTACATGGTCTTCCCCCCAGTCAGCCCTATATACTGTAACTCTACACAGTCTTCCCCCCAGTCAGCCCTATATACTGTAACTCTACATGGTCTTCCCCCCCAGTCAGCCCTATATACTGTAACTCTACATGGTCTTCCCTCCCAGTCAGCCCTATATACTGTAACTCTACATGGTCTTCCCCCTCCCAGTCAGCCCTATATACTGTAACTCTACATGGTCTTCCCCCCAGTCAGCCCTATATACTGTAACTCTACACGGTCTTCCCTCCCAGTCAGCCCTATATACTGTAACTCTACATGGTCTTCCCCCCAGTCAGCCCTATATACTGTAACTCTACATGGTCTTCCCTCCCAGTCAGCCCTATATACTGTAACTCTACATGGTCTTTCCCCCCAGTCTGCCCTATATACTGTAACTCTACATGGTCTTCCCTCCCAGTCAGCCCTATATACTGTAACTCTACATGGCCTTCCCCCCAGTCAGCCCTATATACTGTAACTCTACATGGTCTTCCCTCCCAGTCAGCCCTATATACTGTAACTCTACATGGCCTTCCCCCCAGTCAGCCCTATATACTGTAACTCTACATGGTCTTCCCCACAGTCAGCCCTATATACTGTAACTCTACATGGTCTTCCCTCCCAGTCAGCCCTATATACTGTAACTCTACATGGTCTTCCCCACAGTCAGCCCTATATACTGTAACTCTACATGGTCTTCCCTCCCAGTCAGCCCTATATACTGTAACTCTACATGGTCTTCCCCCCAGTCAGCCCTATATACTGTAACTCTACATGGTCTTCCCCCCAGTCAGCCCTATATACTGTAACTCTACATGGTCTTCCCCCCAGTCAGCCCTATATACTGTAACTCTACATGGTCTTCCCCCCAGTCAGCCCTATATACTGTAACTCTACATGGTCTTCCCCCCAGTCAGCCCTATATACTGTAACTCTACATGGTCTTCCCCCCAGTCAGCCCTATATACTGTAACTCTACATGGTCTTCCCTCCCAGTCAGCCCTATATACTGTAACTCTACATGGTCTTCCCCCCAGTCAGCCCTATATACTGTAACTCTACACGGTCTTCCCCCCCAGTCAGCCCTATATACTGTAACTCTACATGGTCTTCCCTCCCAGTCAGCCCTATATACTGTAACTCTACATGGTCTTCCCTCCCAGTCAGCCCTATATACTGTAACTCTACATGGTCTTCCCCCAGTCAGCCCTATATACTGTAACTCTACACAGTCTTCCCCCCAGTCAGCCCTATATACTGTAACTCTACATGGTCTTCCCCCCCAGTCAGCCCTATATACTGTAACTCTACATGGTCTTCCCTCCCAGTCAGCCCTATATACTGTAACTCTACATGGTCTTCCCCCCAGTCAGCCCTATATACTGTAACTCTACACAGTCTTCCCCCCAGTCAGCCCTATATACTGTAACTCTACACAGTCTTCCCCCCAGTCAGCCCTATATACTGTAACTCTACATGGTCTTCCCTCCCAGTCAGCCCTATATACTGTAACTCTACATGGTCTTCCCCCCAGTCAGCCCTATATACTGTAACTCTACATGGTCTTCCCCCCAGTCAGCCCTATATACTGTAACTCTACATGGTCTTCCCCACAGTCAGCCCTATATACTGTAACTCTACATGGTCTTCCCTCCCAGTCAGCCCTATATACTGTAACTCTACATGGTCTTCCCCCCAGTCAGCCCTATATACTGTAACTCTACATGGTCTTCCCCCCAGTCAGCCCTATATACTGTAACTCTACACGGTCTTCCCCCCAGTCAGCCCTATATACTGTAACTCTACATGGTCTTTCCCCCAGTCAGCCTATATACTGTAACTCTACATGGTCTTCCCTCCCAGTCAGCCCTATATACTGTAACTCTACATGGTCTTCCCCACAGTCAGCCCTATATACTGTAACTCTACATGGTCTTCCCCCCAGTCAGCCCTATATACTGTAACTCTACATGGTCTTCCCCCCCCAGTCAGCCCTATATACTGTAACTCTACATGGTCTTCCCCCCAGTCAGCCCTATATACTGTAACTCTACATGGTCTTCCCCCCAGTCAGCCCTATATACTGTAACTCTACATGGTCTTCCCTCCCAGTCAGCCCTATATACTGTAACTCTACATGGTCTTCCCCACAGTCAGCCCTATATACTGTAACTCTACATGGTCTTCCCTCCCAGTCAGCCCTATATACTGTAACTCTACATGGTCTTCCCCCCAGTCAGCCCTATATACTGTAACTCTACATGGTCTTCCCCCCAGTCAGCCCTATATACTGTAACTCTACACGGTCTTCCCCCCAGTCAGCCCTATATACTGTAACTCTACATGGTCTTCCCCCCAGTCAGCCCTATATACTGTAACTCTACATGGTCTTCCCCCCAGTCAGCCCTATATACTGTAACTCTACATGGTCTTCCCCCCAGTCAGCCCTATATACTGTAACTCTACATGGTCTTCCCCCCCAGTCAGCCCTATATACTGTAACTCTACATGGTCTTCCCCCCAGTCAGCCCTATATACTGTAACTCTACATGGTCTTCCCCCCTCCCAGTCAGCCCTATATACTGTAACTCTACATGGTCTTCCCCCCAGTCAGCCCTATATACTGTAACTCTACACGGTCTTCCCTCCCAGTCAGCCCTATATACTGTAACTCTACATGGTCTTCCCCCAGTCAGCCCTATATACTGTAACTCTACAGGGTCTTCCCCCCAGTCAGCCCTATATACTGTAACTCTACATGGTCTTCCCCACAGTCAGCCCTATATACTGTAACTCTACATGGTCTTCCCCCCAGTCAGCCCTATATACTGTAACTCTACATGGTCTTCCCCCCCAGTCAGCCCTATATACTGTAACTCTACATGGTCTTCCCCCCAGTCAGCCCTATATACTGTAACTCTATTACATGGTCTTCCCCCCAGTCAGCCCTATATACTGTAACTCTACATGGTCTTCCCTCCCAGTCAGCCCTATATACTGTAACTCTACATGGTCTTCCCCACAGTCAGCCCTATATACTGTAACTCTACATGGTCTTCCCCATAGTCAGCCCTATATACTGTAACTCTACATGGTCTTCCCTCACAGTCAGCCCTACATACTGTAACTCTACATGGTCTTCCCTCCCAGTCAGCCCTATATACTGTAACTCTACATGGTCTTCCCCCCAGTCAGCCCTATATACTGTAACTCTACATGGTCTTCCCCCCAGTCAGCCCTATATACTGTAACTCTACATGGTCTTCCCCCCAGTCAGCCCTATATACTGTAACTCTACATGGTCTTCCCCCCAGTCAGCCCTATATACTGTAACTCTACATGGTCTTCCCCCCAGTCAGCCCTATATACTGTAACTCTACATGGTCTTCCCCCCAGTCAGCCCTATATACTGTAACTCTACATGGTCTTCCCTCCCAGTCAGCCCTATATACTGTAACTCTACATGGTCTTCCCCCCAGTCAGCCCTATATACTGTAACTCTACACGGTCTTCCCCCCAGTCAGCCCTATATACTGTAACTCTACATGGTCTTCCCTCCCAGTCAGCCCTATATACTGTAACTCTACATGGTCTTCCCTCCCAGTCAGCCCTATATACTGTAACTCTACATGGTCTTCCCCCCAGTCAGCCCTATATACTGTAACTCTACACAGTCTTCCCCCCAGTCAGCCCTATATACTGTAACTCTACATGGTCTTCCCCCCAGTCAGCCCTATATACTGTAACTCTACATGGTCTTCCCTCCCAGTCAGCCCTATATACTGTAACTCTACATGGTCTTCCCCCCAGTCAGCCCTATATACTGTAACTCTACACAGTCTTCCCCCCAGTCAGCCCTATATACTGTAACTCTACATGGTCTTCCCTCCCAGTCAGCCCTATATACTGTAACTCTACATGGTCTTCCCCCAGTCAGCCCTATATACTGTAACTCTACATGGTCTTCCCCCCAGTCAGCCCTATATACTGTAACTCTACATGGTCTTCCCTCCCAGTCAGCCCTATATACTGTAACTCTACATGGTCTTCCCCCCAGTCAGCCCTATATACTGTAACTCTACATGGTCTTCCCCACAGTCAGCCCTATATACTGTAACTCTACATGGTCTTCCCTCCCAGTCAGCCCTATATACTGTAACTCTACATGGTCTTCCCCCCAGTCAGCCCTATATACTGTAACTCTACATGGTCTTCCCCCCAGTCAGCCCTATATACTGTAACTCTACACGGTCTTCCCCCCAGTCAGCCCTATATACTGTAACTCTACATGGTCTTCCCCCCAGTCAGCCCTATATACTGTAACTCTACATGGTCTTCCCTCCCAGTCAGCCCTATATACTGTAACTCTACATGGTCTTCCCCACAGTCAGCCCTATATACTGTAACTCTACATGGTCTTCCCCCCAGTCAGCCCTATATACTGTAACTCTACATGGTCTTCCCCCCAGTCAGCCCTATATACTGTAACTCTACATGGTCTTCCCCCCCAGTCAGCCCTATATACTGTAACTCTACATGGTCTTCCCCCCAGTCAGCCCTATATACTGTAACTCTACATGGTCTTCCCCCCAGTCAGCCCTATATACTGTAACTCTACATGGTCTTCCCTCCCAGTCAGCCCTATATACTGTAACTCTACATGGTCTTCCCCACAGTCAGCCCTATATACTGTAACTCTACATGGTCTTCCCTCCCAGTCAGCCCTATATACTGTAACTCTACATGGTCTTCCCCCCAGTCAGCCCTATATACTGTAACTCTACATGGTCTTCCCCCCAGTCAGCCCTATATACTGTAACTCTACACGGTCTTCCCCCCAGTCAGCCCTATATACTGTAACTCTACATGGTCTTCCCTCCCAGTCAGCCCTATATACTGTAACTCTACATGGTCTTCCCCACAGTCAGCCCTATATACTGTAACTCTACATGGTCTTCCCTCCCAGTCAGCCCTATATACTGTAACTCTACATGGTCTTCCCCCCAGTCAGCCCTATATACTGTAACTCTACATGGTCTTCCCCCCAGTCAGCCCTATATACTGTAACTCTACATGGTCTTCCCCCCCAGTCAGCCCTATATACTGTAAATCTACATGGTCTTCCCCCCAGTCAGCCCTATATACTGTAACTCTACATGGTCTTCCCCCCTCCCAGTCAGCCCTATATACTGTAACTCTACATGGTCTTCCCCCCAGTCAGCCCTATATACTGTAACTCTACACGGTCTTCCCTCCCAGTCAGCCCTATATACTGTAACTCTACATGGTCTTCCCCCCAGTCAGCCCTATATACTGTAACTCTACAGGGTCTTCCCCCCAGTCAGCCCTATATACTGTAACTCTACATGGTCTTCCCCGACAGTCAGCCCTATATACTGTAACTCTACATACTGTAACTCTACATGGTCTTCCCCCCAGTCAGCCCTATATACTGTAACTCTACATGGTCTTCCCTCCCAGTCAGCCCTATATACTGTAACTCTACATGGTCTTCCCCCAGTCAGCCCTATATACTGTAACTCTACATGTCTTCCCCCAGTCAGCCCTATATACTGTAACTCTACATGGTCTTCCCCCCAGTCAGCCCTATATACTGTAACTCTACAT
>NW_027665743.1:22500-32500 GCF_963924005.1 Protomyctophum bolini | reverse complement strand
GACAGTGGTGTAGTTCGGTCACAGACAGGACGTGCTGTGTCTGTCCGACGTTTGGTTGAAGGCAAATTATGCAGCCATTATAGTGCACTATACGGTCGTATTGCTGGCGGGGCGCCTGCTTACGCGACCGTGGTGTAGTTCTGTCTGTGGATCTGGTTCCCCAGTGACACAGACATGACATGCTGGGTCTGCCAGGAAGTATGCCTGAATCTCAGCCATTGGCACACTATACGGCATATTGCTGACGGGGTCAGCTCATGCGGCCGTGGTGTAGTTCTGTCACAGACAGGAGGTCCTGCGTCTGTCCGATGTTTTGTAACACAGACATGACATGCTGGGTCTGCCAGGAAGTATGCCTGAATGTCACACTATACGGCGTATCGCTGACGGGGTCAGCTCATGCATCCGTGGTGTACGGTAGTTTCACGGTGGAGCCGGGCTCAGTAACACAGCGGAGTGTGCTGTGGCTGTCGGGCAGAGCACACTATACAGTATACAGGGTGTCACGGCGGAGCCGGTCACGCCCCTAGGTGTGACTCTGCGGCGTAGAATCCGGTTACCGGTCTGAAACCACAGAGAAAGCTCTTCTCATCCAGAGAAGTCACAAAGTCATGGCTATCTAGGCAGCTAGCCAACACAGGGCGATTTTGTCAAGGCAATCCGTACAGGGCCTTGTGGCCCATGCACTGATGACGAGATGACGAGTCCCTCTATCTGAGTTCTGGGTGACGGACTCTGTGTCGATGCCGTCCGCATTTAGCAGGTTATACCAGTGTGGTATCCATGTGGCAGCCAGCACCCTCCTCACTGAGTGTGCTGGGCTCCGCATCAGGACACGGCTTCAACAGTCCGTTGGCCTACTGTCCGACGGGCTGACTTGAGCGGGAGTGCATGACTGCAGACTGCAGTAACCCGGTCACATTTCCCGAATGGCACCCTGGTGCTCAGGAGCTCAGGTTAGGGCCCCACGAGTCCTGTTTGGGCTCTATGATGAGCCCCCTTAAAATCGTTTAGCCAGTGAGCCTGACATGCTGTCACTCAAGACAGCAGTATCATATAAAAGAACAGCAACAAGACTGAGTGCCGAATCTGCTCGCGGAGGAAGCCTCAGTCTTGTCCGTGCGTCCGCTCCCTGGTGAAACCTGCTCGTCGGGGGAAACTTTGAGACGGCGTTCGGTCCGTGCGTCCGCTCCCTGGTGAAACCTGCTCGTCGGGGGAAACCTTGAGACGGCGCTCGGTGCGGCCAAAGGGTCCCAAGAGCGAAACCGACCTCGTCGGTGAACCTCCTGGTTGATCATCGCGGCTGTAAACCGTTGCGGCGGGTAGCGGGGTAGAACCCAGAGGAGCTGACCTAGTCGGCGTACTCTGAGGCCATCTACGGTCGCTGATCGTTGCCGCCGCGGTCCGGCCAGACCACACGGCAGAGAGCGTAAACAAACAATTCCAGGGCCAACCGGCGGGGTATGGCTAGAGGTGCTCAGCACACCGAGCCCACTCCTCAGTCCTGACAGTTCAGGGTACCCAGCCCCCACATGCTGTCTCTCGAGTGGCGGTCAATTCAGGTGGACCCCTGAGTAGGTTCCACCATGTCATGGGTTGTAGCTCTCTCGAGGTCGTCCTCAGACGAGCCCTCCATTGTCGTTTCCGGTGATCCTGGATCTCCATCTGGCCAGTTTGTTGGTACTTTGCGCTCCTGCGTCGTTCTTGAGTACATCCATGGATGTTGGCGTGGGACGTCCTCGTGACCGGTGCCCGTTTGTTGGATCCCACAGCACTAGTTTGCTGGCTGGCATCTCTTGGCAGTGAGCCAGCTGGTGCCTCCGCCCCTTAGGGCTGAGGGAGACCACGGTGTACCGGGTGCTCGCACATTAGGTCGGCAGCCCCCCCACGGGAGGTGGTACTGTCTGCCTTGCGGCATGAGCCAATTAAGCGTGGACACTTGGGTGGCTTCTCGCAGGACAGCATTCTTGTTGTTAGCAGTGTCAGCCACAAGAATGTCCCTATCAGTGCATGAAGGAGGCTGCCGCTTCCTACATGGCAATGGTTAGGTGGTGCTGGCACCAATCCCTGCACTCTATACCATACGGCCTGATCAGAGAGTGCTCGGGTAGACCATGGTCGAAGGGTGGACTGTCCCACCGGATCACAGGGGTGATCCAACAGGGACAAGCAGGCAGGAGTGCCAGGGTCGCCTGGAAGGCGGGCACACTCTGCCCATGGGACAACAGCCCCCTGGTTGCTGTAGAATGGTGTATCTCTGACAGAGATCTACACAGCAGTGACATGGGCGACTCTGTCTACATTCACCCTGTCCTACCGATGGAACGTGGTGGCATCCGCTCCCCCTGTGGGAGTCGCTCCTGCGTGCTACTCAGCGGTAGGGTCGGTGACTCACGGCGCTCACCACTTATAGGCTCGGATGGAATTCAGGTTAAACTGCCTCGGGCTGCCGCAGGGGCAGCTGGTCTGCTTATTTCCTCGCGGTGTGTCTTAGAGAGTTCCCGTACATATTGAACAATATGTAGTGGAGAGCCAGTCTCGAACACGATAGAGAACGGAGGGTTACACTCTCTGTAACCCAGGTTCTCTGAGTGGAGAGACTGGCTCTCCACAAAAGAGCCGCTCCGAAATGCGTGTCAATCAAGAATTAATCGAAGTGGCACTGCACAGATGGGGCTTAAATAGCCCGCTGATTGGCATCTGGGCAGGGCCACCATAGAAGATGTGTCTTAAAGAGATATCCATGAACACTGCCCTGTGGGGTCAGTTCCCGTACATATTGAACAATATGTAGTGGAGAGCCAGTCTCTCCACTCAGAGAACCTGGGTTACAGAGAGTGTAACCCTCCGATTGTTTCATTACCTTTAGAGCATACAGCTGATTGTTTCATTACCTTTAGAGCATACAGCTGAGTGTTTTATTACCTTTAGAGCATACAGCTGATTGTTTTATTACCTTTAGAGCATACAGCTGATTGTTTTATTACCTTTAGAGCATACAGCTGATTGTTTTATTACCTTTAGAGCATACAGCTGATTGTTTTATTACCTTTAGAGCATACAGCTGAGTGTTTTATTACCTTTAGAGCATACAGCTGAGTGTTTTATTACCTTTAGAGCATACAGCTGAGTGTTTTATTACCTTTAGAGCATACAGCTGATTGTTTTATTACCTTTAGAGCATACAGCTGATTGTTTCATTACCTTTAGAGCATACAGCTGAGTGTTTAATTACATACAGCTGATTGTTTTATTACCTTTAGAGCATACAGCTGATTGTTTTATTACCTTTAGAGCATACAGCTGATTGTTTTATTACCTTTAGAGCATACAGCTGAGTGTTTTATTACCTTTAGAGCATACAGCTGAGTGTTTAATTACCTTTAGAGCATACAGCTGAGTGTTTTATTACCTTTAGAGCATACAGCTGAGTGTTTAATTACCTTTAGAGCATACAGCTGAGTGTTGTATTACCTTTAGAGCATACAGCTGAGTGTTTTATTACCTTTAGAGCATACAGCTGATTGTTTCATTACCTTTAGAGCATACAGCTGAGTGTTTTATTACCTTTAGAGCATACAGCTGAGTGTTTTATTACCTTTAGAGCATACAGCTGAGTGTTTTATTACCTTTAGAGCATACAGCTGATTGTTTTATTACCTTTAGAGCATACAGCTGATTGTTTCATTACCTTTAGAGCATACAGCTGAGTGTTTTATTACCTTTAGAGCATACAGCTGATTGTTTTATTACCTTTAGAGCATACAGCTGATTGTTTTATTACCTTTAGAGCATACAGCTGAGTGTTTTATTACCTTTAGAGCATACAGCTGATTGTTTCATTACCTTTAGAGCATACAGCTGAGTGTTTTATTACCTTTAGAGCATACAGCTGAGTGTTTAATTACCTTTAGAGCATACAGCTGAGTGTTTTATTACCTTTAGAGCATACAGCTGAGTGTTTTATTACCTTTAGAGCATACAGCTGATTGTTGTATTACCTTTAGAGCATACAGCTGAGTGTTTTATTACCTTTAGAGCATACAGCTGATTGTTTTATTACCTTTAGAGCATACAGCTGAGTGTTTTATTACCTTTAGAGCATACAGCTGAGTGTTTTATTACCTTTAGAGCATACAGCTGATTGTTTTATTACCTTTAGAGCATACAGCTGAGTGTTTTATTACCTTTAGAGCATACAGCTGAGTGTTTTATTACCTTTAGAGCATACAGCTGATTGTTTCATTACCTTTAGAGCATACAGCTGAGTGTTTTATTACCTTTAGAGCATACAGCTGATTGTTTTATTACCTTTAGAGCATACAGCTGAGTGTTTTATTACCTTTAGAGCATACAGCTGATTGTTTCATTACCTTTAGAGCATACAGCTGAGTGTTTTATTACCTTTAGAGCATACAGCTGATTGTTTTATTACCTTTAGAGCATACAGCTGAGTGTTTTATTACCTTTAGAGCATACAGCTGATTGTTTCATTACCTTTAGAGCATACAGCTGAGTGTTTTATTACCTTTAGAGCATACAGCTGATTGTTTCATTACCTTTAGAGCATACAGCTGAGTGTTTTATTACCTTTAGAGCATACAGCTGAGTGTTTAATTACCTTTAGAGCATACAGCTGAGTGTTTTATTACCTTTAGAGCATACAGCTGAGTGTTTTATTACCTTTAGAGCATACAGCTGAGTGTTTCATTACCTTTAGAGCATACAGCTGAGTGTTTTATTACCTTTAGAGCATACAGCTGAGTGTTTCATTACCTTTAGAGCATACAGCTGAGTGTTTCATTACCTTTAGAGCATACAGCTGATTGTTTTATTACCTTTAGAGCATACAGCTGATTGTTTTATTACCTTTAGAGCATACAGCTGAGTGTTTTATTACCTTTAGAGCATACAGCTGAGTGTTTTATTACCTTTAGAGCATACAGCTGATTGTTTTATTACCTTTAGAGCATACAGCTGATTGTTTCATTACCTTTAGAGCATACAGCTGAGTGTTGTATTACCTTTAGAGCATACAGCTGATTGTTTCATTACCTTTAGAGCATACAGCTGATTGTTTTATTACCTTTAGAGCATACAGCTGAGTGTTTTATTACCTTTAGAGCATACAGCTGATTGTTTTATTACCTTTAGAGCAGTGGTAACCAACCTTTTCAAGCCCAAGAGCCCATTTTATTCCCAATTGTAAGCCAAGATCTACCACTAAAACGTGTTAGAAAAAACACTTGTTTTTTTGCTATTTCTGACAGGCTCAATGCATGTGCACACATCCACACAAAGACTAAAGCTTAAATTAGAATAAATACTTATAGTAAGTTATATTATCAATGTCAAATAATATTAAGACAAATTAGAAATAATTAGTATTAGAAATATTTTGTTTCTCATTTCAATGAATATTCACATTGGCAGATGTTCAAATGACATAGGCATAACATGACCATATATATTTGCACAGATATGGTGACATACTCTCAGGGTCAGCCCACCTTTAATGAGACTGCTGTGACTGCACTTTATCTGCAAGCGTTTTGAAATCTGGTTCATATTTAGTGATTGCCAGTCTGAGGGTGTCATACGAGTTCTAAACTTGGATTTTATTATTTTCATTTGTGAAAAGGCCATTTCACATAAGTACGTGCAACCAAAGTAGGCATGCAGCTTCAGTGCACACGACACAATCAGGGGATACTTCTCTGCTCACAAGAGACCAAAATTCCTTCTCTTTAGCTCTGACCTGCAGGTGACAGTCACTTACTAATCCAATAATCTCCATTTAAATATCTGAAGTTAATGCAAACACATCCTGCATTTTATCGGACAGCAGTTCAATGACAGTAGGCTCAGTAAAGAGGAAAGGGTTTGATACAAAAGCAGCTACTTGACTCATGCGTTGTACTTCATATTTCATATTTATCATATTTTTTGCTCTATGTGTGCATGTGTACAGAATTCAAACTGTAGCATTGATTATTGTCACGGACGGAAGTCATTCTTTCCCTTTGCATATGCCCTGGAGTGCACTCGCCTATTAGTTTGCATTGCAGACTGGTATATTCAGTATATTTTTCTAATTTTTATATTTTTGTTGTTGCTACGCACAGTGCGCAGCAGTTGAGGAGAACGCAACTAATATGGTACCTGTCAGTTCGCTTTACGGCTTGTGTAGTGTAGTATGTGAACCTGGGTCTGGGAAGCTCAGAGCTGCAGCCATTGGCTCATGATACGAGCACACGACCAATGGGACAGGTCATTCAGTGTTGCTAAGATACCACCCCTCCCACCACACACGCACACACACCCTTGGACGATGGGGTCTATTCTCAAACTCAGAGCCACAGCGCTCTGCTCAAAATTAATTTGCATGTGACGAGCGGCACTGACATTATTCCAATGGGTCTAACACTTCGCGATCGACTGGAAACGTTCCCGCGATCGACTGGTAGATCGCGAACCCCGGGTTGGTTACCCCTGCTTTAGAGCATACAGCTGATTGTTTTATTACCTTTAGAGCATACAGCTGAGTGTTTTATTACCTTTAGAGCATACAGCTGAGTGTTTTATTACCTTTAGAGCATACAGCTGAGTGTTTTATTACCTTTAGAGCATACAGCTGATTGTTTCATTACCTTTAGAGCATACAGCTGAGTGTTTTATTACCTTTAGAGCATACAGCTGAGTGTTTTATTACCTTTAGAGCATACAGCTGAGTGTTTTATTACCTTTAGAGCATACAGCTGAGTGTTTTATTACCTTTAGAGCATACAGCTGATTGTTTAATTACCTTTAGAGCATACAGCTGAGTGTTTTATTACCTTTAGAGCATACAGCTGATTGTTTCATTACCTAGTTTAGAGCATACAGCTGAGTGTTTTATTACCTTTAGAGCATACAGCTGATTGTTTTATTACCTTTAGAGCATACAGCTGATTGTTTTATTACCTTTAGAGCATACAGCTGAGTGTTTTATTACCTTTAGAGCATACAGCTGAGTGTTTTATTACCTTTAGAGCATACAGCTGAGTGTTTTATTACCTTTAGAGCATACAGCTGAGTGTTTTATTACCTTTAGAGCATACAGCTGATTGTTTTATTACCTTTAGAGCATACAGCTGATTGTTTTATTACCTTTAGAGCATACAGCTGATTGTTTTATTACCTTTAGAGCATACAGCTGATTGTTTTATTACCTTTAGAGCATACAGCTGATTGTTTCATTACCTTTAGAGCATACAGCTGAGTGTTTTATTACCTTTAGAGCATACAGCTGAGTGTTTTATTACCTTTAGAGCATACAGCTGAGTGTTTTATTACCTTTAGAGCATACAGCTGAGTGTTTTATTACCTTTAGAGCATACAGCTGAGTGTTTTATTACCTTTAGAGCATACAGCTGAGTGTTTTATTACCTTTAGAGCATACAGCTGATTGTTTTATTACCTTTAGAGCATACAGCTGATTGTTTTATTACCTTTAGAGCATACAGCTGATTGTTTTATTACCTTTAGAGCATACAGCTGAGTGTTTTATTACCTTTAGAGCATACAGCTGATTGTTTCATTACCTTTAGAGCATACAGCTGAGTGTTTTATTACCTTTAGAGCATACAGCTGAGTGTTTTATTACCTTTAGAGCATACAGCTGATTGTTTTATTACCTTTAGAGCATACAGCTGAGTGTTTTATTACCTTTAGAGCATACAGCTGAGTGTTTTATTACCTTTAGAGCATACAGCTGAGTGTTTTATTACCTTTAGAGCATACAGCTGATTGTTTTATTACCTTTAGAGCATACAGCTGAGTGTTTTATTACCTTTAGAGCATACAGCTGATTGTTTTATTACCTTTAGAGCATACAGCTGAGTGTTTTATTACCTTTAGAGCATACAGCTGAGTGTTTTATTACCTTTAGAGCATACAGCTGATTGTTTCATTACCTTTAGAGCATACAGCTGATTGTTTTATTACCTTTAGAGCATACAGCTGAGTGTTTTATTACCTTTAGAGCATACAGCTGAGTGTTTTATTACCTTTAGAGCATACAGCTGAGTGTTTTATTACCTTTAGAGCATACAGCTGATTGTTTCATTACCTTTAGAGCATACAGCTGATTGTTTCATTACCTTTAGAGCATACAGCTGATTGTTTTATTACCTTTAGAGCATACAGCTGAGTGTTGTATTACCTTTAGAGCATACAGCTGAGTGTTTTATTACCTTTAGAGCATACAGCTGATTGTTTCATTACCTTTAGAGCATACAGCTGAGTGTTTTATTACCTTTAGAGCATACAGCTGAGTGTTTTATTACCTTTAGAGCATACAGCTGATTGTTTTATTACCTTTAGAGCATACAGCTGATTGTTTTATTACCTTTAGAGCATACAGCTGATTGTTTCATTACCTTTAGAGCATACAGCTGATTGTTTTATTACCTTTAGAGCATACAGCTGAGTGTTTTATTACCTTTAGAGCATACAGCTGATTGTTTTATTACCTTTAGAGCATACAGCTGATTGTTTTATTACCTTTAGAGCATACAGCTGATTGTTTCATTACCTTTAGAGCATACAGCTGATTGTTTTATTACCTTTAGAGCATACAGCTGAGTGTTTTATTACCTTTAGAGCATACAGCTGATTGTTTCATTACCTTTAGAGCATACAGCTGAGTGTTTTATTACCTTTAGAGCATACAGCTGAGTGTTTTATTACCTTTAGAGCATACAGCTGAGTGTTTTATTACCTTTAGAGCATACAGCTGAGTGTTTTATTACCTTTAGAGCATACAGCTGAGTGTTTTATTACCTTTAGAGCATACAGCTGATTGTTTTATTACCTTTAGAGCATACAGCTGATTGTTTTATTACCTTTAGAGCATACAGCTGAGTGTTTTATTACCTTTAGAGCATACAGCTGAGTGTTTTATTACCTTTAGAGCATACAGCTGAGTGTTTTATTACCTTTAGAGCATACAGCTGAGTGTTTTATTACCTTTAGAGCATACAGCTGAGTGTTTTATTACCTTTAGAGCATACAGCTGATTGTTTCATTACCTTTAGAGCATACAGCTGATTGTTTTATTACCTTTAGAGCATACAGCTGATTGTTTTATTACCTTTAGAGCATACAGCTGATTGTTTTATTACCTTTAGAGCATACAGCTGATTGTTTTATTACCTTTAGAGCATACAGCTGATTGTTTTATTACCTTTAGAGCATACAGCTGATTGTTTCATTACCTTTAGAGCATACAGCTGAGTGTTTTATTACCTTTAGAGCATACAGCTGATTGTTTTATTACCTTTAGAGCATACAGCTGATTGTTTCATTACCTTTAGAGCATACAGCTGATTGTTTTATTACCTTTAGAGCATACAGCTGAGTGTTTTATTACCTTTAGAGCATACAGCTGAGTGTTTTATTACCTTTAGAGCATACAGCTGAGTGTTTCATTACCTTTAGAGCATACAGCTGAGTGTTTTATTACCTTTAGAGCATACAGCTGAGTGTTTTATTACCTTTAGAGCATACAGCTGATTGTTTCATTACCTTTAGAGCATACAGCTGAGTGTTTTATTACCTTTAGAGCATACAGCTGAGTGTTTTATTACCTTTAGAGCATACAGCTGAGTGTTTTATTACCTTTAGAGCATACAGCTGAGTGTTTTATTACCTTTAGGTGTAGCTGTATTTGCAGCTAGCTTTCAACCAAGAAAATCCGGCGAAAAGTAGAAGGATGGGTTTGTTATGATCAGAAGCCATTCATTGTCATTCAATGGCATTTAATGTTTGTGTTTGCACATACAGTATATACACTAGAAGCTGGATATATGCCGGGGTTCATGTGTTTGGTCTGACGGAGCATTGGTCCGAACGACAGCCTAACCTCTAACCCTAAACCCTAACCCTAACCTCCCCCGGGGCAGCACACCTAAACCTAACCCCAACCCTAACCCTAACCTCCCCCGGGGCAGCACACCTA
>NW_027665743.1:7500-17500 GCF_963924005.1 Protomyctophum bolini | reverse complement strand
GGCAAAGAATCTTGTCCTGGTCTTTGTAATGAAAGGCAGAGAGTTTGTGGAGAGTGATTTACCAAAGCCTTCCCCCTGAACCAAAGCGTTGCAGAAAGAGCCATTGAAAAGTGTGCATACTATCACAGATTGGACAAGGTTCCTACACATGTGGGAACTATAACAGATTGGACAAGGTTCCTACACATGTGGGACATGGCATTTTGTGGAAGTTGCTTTTGTCGTTTGTTTTTTTTTAACCCATTTTGGGCGGAAACACCTTTTTGGTGTTTCAAGCATCATGTTATACTTTGGCTATTTGGAAAAATAGCAGATCTACAAGCTCGTAGTGCGGCACTCGGTGCTTGTAAAGTGCCGCTTGGAGCTTGTAGATCTGCTATTTTTTTGAAAAAAAAAAAATATATTCTTTCAGAGGGAACGTTTTTAACTCATATATTTGCTTCTAGGGGGGTGGGGGGAGGTCCCTGGAACAACATATTTTCAGATGGGGGGGGTCGGTGGCCAAATACATAATAAATCTTGGGGGTCCTTGACATGAAATATTGAGCACCACTGATACAGAATATTTCAGAAAACTGTCCGAATTCAGAAGACTTTTTTTTTTTCGTTTTTTTTTTTGTTGACGTCAGGTCTAAACGCGTTAAATCAAATAAAGGGCTGCGTAGCTTTCTGCCTCATTCGTACAGTCGTCGTACAGTCGCTGCTCCTGTACAGTACAGTTCCGTACAGTATACAGTCCTCCTGGGTATACTGTACACGCTCAAAAGAGCTCCGCGCGCCAACGCAAGGTTGTCCCTGCATGCATTTAACCCATTCTGGGCGGAGAAACCCCTTTTGCTGTTTTAACCCATTCTGAACGGGAACCCATTTTGGTGTCGGCATCATGTTATGCTTTAGCTATTGAAAAATAGCAGATCTACAAGCTCATAGCGCGCCACCGAGTGGCGCGCTACGAGCTTGTAGGTCTGCTATTTTTTGAAAAATCGAAGAACGACTGACATTTTTTTTAATCTGATCTCAGGTCAGAATGGGGTTAATCAGACCAGTGTGTTGTCCAGCGGAAACCTCATATGAATCTGATCTCAGGTCAGAATGGGTTAAGCATTATGTAGGATATAATGCTTGGACAATAGCTAGATCTACAAGCTCATAGCGCGGCAACCGAGTGCCGCGCTATGAGCTTGTAGCTCTGCTATTTCTGAAGAATGAGTGTGAAAAGTGACATGATGAAAGTGTTTGAGAACGACTGACATAATAGAAACATAGCTTTTTTTCAAGAATATATACAGTGAGGATTTAGAAGACATTCATTTGCAGAATCGTTCCCACGGTGAAAATGGGTTAAACATCACAGATTTGACACTTTAGACGTTTTCTTTTCTCACAGTATAGGCTCTATGTATAGTTTGTATACAGTAGGACTGTGTCAGCAAATCCATGACAAGACCGTAGCTTACAGTATGTTTTACATTCAGAAGTGTCCTTCTGCCGCATTATAACTATTGGTACTATAGGTCAACATGTGAAGGATAAGAACTTAAAGGAGAATTCCATGCTAGAAAACTTTCTTAACTTTCTTACCTTTCTTTGTGGTTGTTACGTCCCCAACCAAAGAGGTCCAGGTGTTTTTTTGGTGCAAAAACTCCTTATTGGCTATTTTCCCAGTTCTAAGGTGGTCATTGTGGGTGGAGTTAAGTACCTATTGTCCCTCCCATTGTCACACCCACTTCTATCCAGCTCTAAGGTGTTAAAAATGTTGTGAATATTGAAAGGGACTTTTCTCAGCTTTGGGTGAGAGGCCCCAATCATTTTAAAATGGTTATATCTCCTTCAATTATTGTCCAATTTCATTGAATGATACATCATATGAAAGCTTACATTCTGTACTTTAATAATCTGTAATAATCTGTAATCTGTAAAAATCGAGTTGAGGACCAAAGTGCTGGCCTGTGTCACATATATGCCATAAGCCCTCAATGAATTGCATTGAATTGAATGGGAATTGAATGGGGCTATGGGGTGTGGTGCTAATTCGCTTATTTCCATCGAAATTGCGCCATTTTTTCATGATTATTAGTGAGGACTTATTATATGAAGATAGGTTGAAAAGTGGTGAAGTGGTCCTTTAACATAACAATGGATCTTTCTCTCTGTTCCAAGGCATAGCAGCCTGTGTGCATACAAGTCGTGCAGGCAGCATTTTTATTTATTTAGATTATCATATATTTTTAGAAGCTTAGGAAAGGGGGGGGGGGGGGAGCGTACACACACACACACAGACACACACACACACACACACACACACACACACACACACACACACACACACACACACACACACACACACACACACACACACACACTTCTTGTATGCAAAGTTGAGATCGTAATGAAGCACAGAATCCCCGAAGGTGCAAATGCATCTTAAATCTGCATCTACTGTAACGCACGCACACGCACACGCACACGCACACGCACACACACACACACGCACACGTGCACATGCACATGCACACGCACACGCGCACGCAACAAACAAGGCCGAGGGTTATGGAGGGAGTGAAGGAAATAATAAGGGAGAAAATATATATATATTTTTTTATGTCATCAGAATGATGTTGCAGTCAGTGAGTGCGTGCGTGCGTGCTTGCTTGCGTGTGTGTGCGCGTGCGTGCGTATTTGGATGATGACAGATGATTTAATCTCACAGTGTGTTTTCTCTGCTTTCCTCCTGTTTTCCCCTCGGTACCTCCATGGACCTGATCTATCTGATGTTCTCCTCCATGGACCTGATCTGTCTGGTGTTTCTCCTCCATGTGGACCTGATCTATCTGATGTTCTCCTCCATGGACCTGATCTGTCTGGTGTTTCTCCTCCATGTGGACCTGATCTATCTGATGTTCTCCTCCATGGTCCTGATCTGTCTGGTGTTTCTCCTCCATGGACCTGATCTGTCTGGTGTTTCTCCTCCATGGACCTGATCTGTCTGGTGTTTCTCCTCCATATGGACCTGATCTATCTGATGTTCTCCTCCATGGACCTGATCTGTCTGGTGTTTCTCCTCCATGTGGACCTGATCTATCTGATGTTCTCCTCCATGGACCTGATCTGTCTGGTGTTTCTCCTCCATGGACCTGATCTGTCTGGTGTTTCTCCTCCATGGACCTGATCTGTCTGGTGTTTCTCCTCCATGGACCTGATCTGTCTGACTGATCTACTAAAGGTAAGACAAACTGCCTCACAGCACCTCAGTGTCTCCATGTCTACCTGTATTCATGCATTCTTACGGTGCTTCACCTCTGGCCGTGGAGGTGGGCAGAATAGATACACTGGCATTCCTGAGGAGGAGCAGCGACTGACTGACTGTGTGCTTCTTTGTGACCTGGGAGCTGTAGTTCTTGGTGACCTGGGAGTTGTAGTTATTTGTGACCTGGGAGCTGTAGTTATTTGTGACCTGGGAGCTGCAGTTCTTGGTGACCTGGGGGTTGTAGTTCTGTGTGACCTGCATGGGAGTTGTAGAGGATGAGTTTTCATTGTGTTTTCTATACTGTCCACTATATATACCATGATTTAATAAGAAACTCTTTATTTGGAAAAAATGCAGGATAAGAACAAAGATTTTTTTTTGGATGTCTGAATGTTTTAAATTGGTTGTTCTAGGATGAAGTTTTTGTTTTAGGAAAATTCATAGAGAAGGCAGTTACGTTGGAGAACGATGTATCCATGAGTAACTGTCTATTTGTGTACATGTATCATTATTTATCTACCATTCTGCGAGTGTCTTGTAAGCCCGTGTGGGCTGGGCATCTTATGAGCATATAAGCAGATAGTTTAATTGAAATTTCAGCGAGTCTGAAAGTGTAATTCATCTTGGTCATCGTCACGCTGCCAAAGGAATATTCAAGTGACTGTTAAATGGATCCCCCCCCTCCCCCTCCCCCCCTTTTCTGTAGTTTACAAAGACAGGACGAGAGAGAGAGAGAGAGAGAGAGAGAGAGAGAGAGAGAGAGAGAGAGAGAGAGAGAGAGGGATGGATGGAGAGAATGAGAGATGGAGAGAGATAAGGTAGAGAGAGCGGGTAAGAGGATGAATGGGAGGAGAGAGAGAGAGATAGTTAAAACGCTCGGTGAGTTTGTTACGACGCGGTTGTTTAAATTCACACCATGTTTTGTTGTGTTCGTAGAGGCTCATTAAACAGACATTATGCACCTGTTAGGACCGTTAATTAGGGGAGACAGAGAGAGAGACAGAGAGAGAGAGAGAAAGTGTTAACTGTGAGTGGACGACACCATAAAGCATTACACTTGTTTACAAGAGGGTCCACCGTTTTCAATTCATCATAACATTTAGAGACGTATATACTTCTATATCATGGAGGTTTAAACACAGTGTGGAACTGAAGCAGAGCTCTGGAGGGGTCGTTGGGAGGTAAACACAGTGTGGAACTGAAGCAGAGCTCTGGAGGGGTCGTTTAGGCCTTAAACACAGTGTGGAACTGAAGCAGAGCTCTGGAGGGGTCGTTGGGAGGTAAACACAGTGTGGAACTGAAGCAGAGCTCTGGAGGGTTCGTTGGGAGGTAAACACCGTGTGGAACTGAAGCAGAGCTCTGGAGGGGTCGTTTAGGCCTGACATCGAAAAAAAAAAAAAAAAAAGTCTTCTGAATCCTGACAGTTTTCTGAAATTCCTCATGTTTCTATGTCAGTGGTGCTCAACATTTCATGTCAAGGACCCCAAAATATATATACAGTATTTGGCCGCCGACCCCCATCTGAAAATATGTTGTTCCAGGGACCCCCCCCCCGCCCCAGAAGCAAAGTGTGTACGTGTGCGTGTGTGCGTGGCGTGCGTGCGTGCTCGATTATTAGATTAAAAAACGATAGAGTGATGTGAATGTGTCCATAATTTTATAGGCAATTGGTGTGTTGATGGTCTGCACTCCTAGTACTGATGCAACACAGATGGAGATGAGAGGGGAACGGGCTGCATACAGACTAGAGTACCCAGAGCGTGCGTGCGTGCGTGCGTGCGTGCGTGCGTGCGTGCGTGCGTGCGTGCGTGCGTGCGTGCGTGCGTGCGTGCGTGCGTGCGTGGCGTGCGTGCGTGCGTGCGTGCGTGCCACGCACACACAGACACACAGAGCCAAAGTAAAGTGCACGTGTGTTTATCTATAGGTAATGATGTCATTGATTAGGAGGCATGGAGGGATTCACAGATAAGGACTTCTCTGCTCTGAAAACCATGGATCTTTTATTCATTATTATTTACACCACAGTTATAGAAACACCATGTATAGAGCATATTTAGTTGATATTATTATGCATATTTAGTTGATATTATTATGCATATTTAGTTGATATTATTATGCATATTTAGTTGATATTATTATGCGTATTTAGTTGATATTATTATGCATATTTAGTTGATATTATTATGCATATTTAGTGGATATTATTATGCATATTTAGTTGATATTATTATGCATATTTAGTTGATATTATTATGCGTATTTAGTTGATATTATTATGCATATTTAGTTGATATTATTATGCATATTTAGTGGATATTATTATGCATATTTAGTTGATATTATTATGCATATTTAGTGGATATTATTATGCATATTTAGTTGATATTATTATGCATATTTAGTTGATATTATTATGCATATTTAGTTGATATTATTATGCATATTTAGTTGATATTATTATGCATATTTAGTTGATATTATTATGCATATTTAGTTGATATTATTATGCATATTTAGTTGATATTATTATGCGTATTTAGTTGATATTATTATGCATATTTAGTTGATATTATTATGCATATTTAGTGGATATTATTATGCATATTTAGTTGATATTATTATGCATATTTAGTGGATATTATTATGCATATTTAGTTGATATAATTATGCATATTTAGTTGATATTATTATGCATATTTAGTTGATATTATTATGCATATTTAGTTGATATTATTATGCATATTTAGTTGATATTATTATGCATATTTAGTTGATATTATTATGCATATTTAGTCGATATTATTATGCATATTTAGTTGATATTATTATGCATATTTAGTTGCTGACGGGTGGAAACGGGTGTCCAAAATCTTTGTTTTTCTTACTATCATAAAAAAACACCATTTCAAACAAAACAGACGTCCTACAAGCTCACCTTGTATAAATTAGCATTTACAATAAAAAAAAATATGGATACACAAGCTTTATACTGCACGACAGAGGAGATTGTAATGCTTATTTATGAACTTTTTTTTGTTTGCCCTTGCAAAAAAAAATACAAAAATAAACTCAATAATAGGCCTATATGCCCTTGACATCATTTTACACGTATAGATTTGTTTGTTGGGGGAGGTGCATGGACTTTAACCCATTCTGAACGGGAACCCCTTTTGGTGTTGGCATCATGTTATGCTTTAGCTATTGAAAAATAGCAGATCTACAAGCTCATAGCGCGCCACCGAGTGGCGCGCTACGAGCTTGTAGGTCTGCTATTTTTGAAAAATCGAAGACTGTCAGGATGTAGAAGAACATTTTTAGAATCTGATCTCAGGTCAGAATGGAAAACTGTCAGGATGTAGAAGACATTTTTTGAATCTGATCTCAGGTCAGAATGGGTTAATCAGACCCTCTGACTCACCAGAACATTGAGACCATAGAGCACCGACATCTGATGTCCATAGAGGGCGCTATAAGTCCACGGGTTCGTGTACTTTTTATTTGCATTATAATCCCCATAGGGGGGGATTTTAGATCACCTCACCACCTCACCACCGGAGCGGTGGTCAGCTCACCACCGGAGCGGTGGTCAGCTCACCACCGGAGCGGTGGTCAGCTCACCACCGGAGCGGTGGTCAGCTCACCACCGGAGCGGTGGTCAGCTCACCACCGGAGCGGTGGTCACCTCACCACCGGAGCGGTGGTCACCTCACCACCGGAGCGGTGGTCACCTCACCACCGGAGCGGTGGTCACCTCACCACCGGAGCGGTGGTCAGCTCACCACCGGAGCGGTGGTGAGCTCACACTCTTCCCCCCCCCCGCCCTCGTCGTGACTCAGAGGGATTAAAAACCACAAAGCATGTACTCTCCAATGTCACGGCTCGCTTCGTGCATGTTTTCTTTTTCTTTTTGTTTTGTATTCGGGGGGCCTTTTTCGCTCGTCCCCCCCCCCCCCTCATTCACCCCCCCCCCCCCCCATCGTCCATCCCCCCCCCCCTCATTTTGGTGGTCCTTGACATGAAATGGTTTGAGAACCACTGACATTAGAAAACATGATGTTCTTCAGACAACTGTCATGATTTAGAAAGACATAGGGCTGTATATTCTGCGTGTCTTAAGTATACCAGGTCTTATTCCCTATAACTTGAGTAAACTAAAGACCTGGAGGCGTGATCAATGCTCTTTGGCCACTCATAGAATAGCCACATGGCATTGACCACGCCTCACATGCATGCTACATGCATGTGTAGCCTATACATGCATACACTCCAGGTAGACTCGCGCAGCACGTGCGCGCACACTCGTTTGTTGAATAGATAGTGTGGTGTCAGCGGTAGTGACATGTTATTAGCTGGACGAGGAGAGGCTTTTGACGTGTGCGTGCGTGCATGTGTGTGCGTGCGGTGTGTGCATGTGGTGCGTGCGTGCGTGTGTGCGTGCGTGCGTGTGTGCGTGCGTGCGTGCGTGCGTGTGCGTGTGTGCGTGTGTGTGTGTGTGGTGCGTGCGTGCGTGCATGGAAAGGTTCTCTTTCATTTGCCTGGATTCCATTGTTGCTTTTCCTCCACAGGAATAAGGACTGCTGACACTTCATTAGGAGAGAGAGAGAGAGAGAGAGAGAGGAGAGAGAGAGACACAGAGACAGACTGAGACAGAGAGAGAGAGACAGAGACAGAGAGAGAGAGAGAGAGAGAGAGAGAGAGAGAGCAGCCACCACTGTAATCACTGTATAATGGTGAAACAACACTGTGAATCCATCATGACCAACGTAATTGAAATGGACAGAAAGATGGAGGGAGAGAGAGAGGAGGAGGAGGAGGAGGAGGGGTCGAGAGAGGGAGAGAAACGCACACACGCACACACGCACACACACGCACACATACACACACACACACACACACACGCACACGCACACACACACACGCACACACGCACGCACGCACGCACACACTCTCTCGGAGCTGAGATATGGACAGAGTGTAAGCCTGTGCCACGGACCGCGGCCGGCGCGCTGCTATAGCGTGCATACTAAACGGCCCCGCCGCGCGGCGCATGCTAAATGGAGCGCGGCGCGCGGCGCGCATGCTAAATGGTGCGCGCGGCGCGCGCCGCGCAGGCTATAACATGACAGGCCATGAATTCAGAGGGCCGTCGGTATGCTCGTTAGCGGCGGCGCGACGCTAAGTGGCTTCACTTCATGTTCATTTAACCCATTCTGAACGGGAACCCATTTCGGTGTTATAGCACCATGTTATGCTTTAGCTATTGAAAAATAGCAGATCTACAAGCTCGTAGCGCGCCACCGAGTGGCGCGCTACGAGCTTGTAGGTCTGCTATTTTTGAAAAATCGAAGAGCGACTGACATTTTTTAGAATCTGATCTCAGGTCAGAATGGGTTCATCAGACCAGTGTGTGTCCAGTGGAAACCTGGTATGAATCTGATCTCAGGTCAGAATGGGTTAATTATACGTTGACGTTTCCGTGACACCACAGCGCCGCCGTTGACGATGTTAACCCCTTCACGGCGGGAACACACCCGTTTTGGTGTTTCCATATAGCGTTAATGTTATACTTTATAGCTATTGAAAAATATCAGATCTACAAGCTCGTAGCGCGGCACCGAGTGCCGCGCTACGAGCTTGTAGATCTGCTATTTTTTTTTTAATCGTGGAAACGTGTCGCAAATCTTTGAAGTTTTTTTTTTTTTTTAACTCAAATCGTTTTGCTTAATGGGGGGGGGGGGGGGGTCATGGAACAACGTATTTTCACATGGTGGGGGGTTCGGCGGCCAATCCTATACATATTGTTTGAGGGGTACGTCCTTGACGTGAACATTTTAACGACTGACATCATAGTTCATTTCAGAAAACTGAAGACGTACATCTTGTAGAACGGTCTCTAGGCCAGGTCTCAGTGTGTTAAGGACATTAGCCGTATGCTAAATGACTTGTATATATATATATATATATATATCTCACATTATGCGCCATAGATGGGGCGTCGCTAGGCTCGTTATAGGATTGGCATCCGGAAAGCCGGATCATCCAACATTGAGTTAATTATAACCGGAAATGTTTCCTGTTTTCTTTTAGGGTTTTTTTTTCTCCAAGGACCAGCTTGGACTCTGAGGATGTGTACAAATAGAAATGGTTGGTTCCATTTGCATGCTCACTCTCAGAGGTACAGACCTGTAAGGGTCCATTTGGTTCCATTTAGTTACAGACCTGTAAGGGTCCATTTCGTTCCATTTAGTTACAGACCTGTAAGGGTACATTTTGGTCTCATTTGCATGCTCACTCTCAGAGGTACAGACCTCTCCGGGGCGCCTGATGGAGGGGAAAAGGAACTGGTTGGAATAACGTGTTCCTTCCACGCGCTACGACGTCCAACCAGGGAAACTCCCCCCTGTCAGGTGTAAAAGGAGCAACTTGGACACTCAGGCATGAAGGAAGCATGAGTTCAAGTCCGTTGCTCTCCCCTTGTCCCCCATATATGGGGACTAGGTTGGTCTCCCCTTGTCCCCCATATATGGGGACTAGGTTGGTCTCCCCTTGTCCCCCATATATGGGGACTAGGTTGGTCTCCCCTTGTCCCCCATATATGGGGACTAGGTTGCTCTCCCCTTGTCCCCCATATATGTGGACTAGGTTGGTGGAGGGTGTGTAGAGCCCAGGATCACAGTAGATGATTGACACAGGGGTGAAAAATGGGTTACAAAATCGTGGGATAAAAAATATAAAAAATAATAAAAAGAATCG
>NW_027665744.1:17500-32500 GCF_963924005.1 Protomyctophum bolini | reverse complement strand
CCCTAACCCTAACCCTAACCCTAACCCTAACCCTAACCCTAACCCTAACCCTAACCCTAAACCCTAACCCTAACCCTAACCCTAAACCCTAACCTAACCCTAACCCTAACCCTAACCTAACCCTAACCCTAACCCTAACCCTAACCCTAACCCTAACCCTAACCCTAACCCAACCTAACCTACCCTAACCCTAACCCTAACCCTAACCCTAACCCTAACCCTAACCCTAACCCTAACCCTAACCCTAACCCTAACCTACCCTAACCCTAACCCTAACCCTAACCCTAACCCTAACCCTAACCCTAACCCTAACCCTAACCCTAACCCTAACCCTAACCCTAACCCTAACCCTAACCCTAACCCTAACCCTAACCCTAACCCTAACCCTAACCCTAACCCTAACCCTAACCCTAACCCTAACCCTAACCCTAACCCTAACCCTAACCCTAACCCTAACCCTAACCCTAACCCTAACCCTAACCCTAACCCTAACCCTAACCCTAACCCTAACCCTAACCCTAACCCTAACCCTAACCCTAACCCTAACCCTAACCCTAACCCTAACCCTAACCCTAACCCTAACCCTAACCCTAACCCTAACCCTAACCCTAACCCTAACCCTAACCCTAACCCTAACCCTAACCCTAACCCTAACCCTAACCCTAACCCTAACCCTAACCCTAACCCTAACCCTAACCCTAACCCTAACCCTAACCCTAACCCTAACCCTAACCCTAACCCTAACCCTAACCCTAACCCTAACCCTAACCCTAACCCTAACCCTAACCCTAACCCTAACCCTAACCCTAACCCTAACCCTAACCCTAACCCTAACCCTAACCCTAACCCTAACCCTAACCCTAACCCTAACCCTAACCCTAACCCTAACCCTAACCCTAACCCTAACCCTAACCCTAACCCTAACCCTAACCCTAACCCTAACCCTAACCCTAACCCTAACCCTAACCCTAACCCTAACCCTAACCCTAACCCTAACCCTAACCCTAACCCTAACCCTAACCCTAACCCTAACCCTAACCCTAACCCTAACCCTAACCCTAACCCTAACCCTAACCCTAACCCTAACCCTAACCCTAACCCTAACCCTAACCCTAACCCTAACCCTAACCCTAACCCTAACCCTAACCCTAACCCTAACCCTAACCCTAACCCTAACCCTAACCCTAACCCTAACCCTAACCCTAACCCTAACCCTAACCCTAACCCTAACCCTAACCCTAACCCTAACCCTAACCCTAACCCTAACCCTAACCCTAACCCTAACCCTAACCCTAACCCTAACCCTAACCCTAACCCTAACCCTAACCCTAACCCTAACCCTAACCCTAACCCTAACCCTAACCCTAACCCTAACCCTAACCCTAACCCTAACCCTAACCCTAACCCTAACCCTAACCCTAACCCTAACCCTAACCCTAACCCTAACCCTAACCCTAACCCTAACCCTAACCCTAACCCTAACCCTAACCCTAACCCTAACCCTAACCCTAACCCTAACCCTAACCCTAACCCTAACCCTAACCCTAACCCTAACCCTAACCCTAACCCTAACCCTAACCCTAACCCTAACCCTAACCCTAACCCTAACCCTAACCCTAACCCTAACCCTAACCCTAACCCTAACCCTAACCCTAACCCTAACCCTAACCCTAACCCTAACCCTAACCCTAACCCTAACCCTAACCCTAACCCTAACCCTAACCCTAACCCTAACCCTAACCCTAACCCTAACCCTAACCCTAACCCTAACCCTAACCCTAACCCTAACCCTAACCCTAACCCTAACCCTAACCCTAACCCTAACCCTAACCCTAACCCTAACCCTAACCCTAACCCTAACCCTAACCCTAACCCTAACCCTAACCCTAACCCTAACCCTAACCCTAACCCTAACCCTAACCCTAACCCTAACCCTAACCCTAACCCTAACCCTAACCCTAACCCTAACCCTAACCCTAACCCTAACCCTAACCCTAACCCTAACCCTAACCCTAACCCTAACCCTAACCCTAACCCTAACCCTAACCCTAACCCTAACCCTAACCTAACCCTAACCCTAACCCTAACCCTAACCCTAACCCTAACCCTAACCCTAACCCTAACCCTAACCCTAACCCTAACCCTAACCCTAACCCTAACCCTAACCCTAACCCTAACCCTAACCCTAACCCTAACCCTAACCCTAACCCTAACCCTAACCCTAACCCTAACCCTAACCCTAACCCTAACCCTAACCCTAACCCTAACCCTAACCCTAACCCTAACCCTAACCCTAACCCTAACCCTAACCCTAACCCTAACCCTAACCCTAACCCTAACCCTAACCCTAACCCTAACCCTAACCCTAACCCTAACCCTAACCCTAACCCTAACCCTAACCCTAACCCTAACCCTAACCCTAACCCTAACCCTAACCCTAACCCTAACCCTAACCCTAACCCTAACCCTAACCCTAACCCTAACCCTAACCCTAACCCTAACCCTAACCCTAACCCTAACCCTAACCCTAACCCTAACCCTAACCCTAACCCTAACCCTAACCCTAACCCTAACCCTAACCCTAACCCTAACCCTAACCCTAACCCTAACCCTAACCCTAACCCTAACCCTAACCCTAACCCTAACCCTAACCCTAACCCTAACCCTAACCCTAACCCTAACCCTAACCCTAACCCTAACCCTAACCCTAACCCTAACCCTAACCCTAACCCTAACCCTAACCCTAACCCTAACCCTAACCCTAACCCTAACCCTAACCCTAACCCTAACCCTAACCCTAACCCTAACCCTAACCCTAACCCTAACCCTAACCCTAACCCTAACCCTAACCCTAACCCTAACCCTAACCCTAACCCTAACCCTAACCCTAACCCTAACCCTAACCCTAACCCTAACCCTAACCCTAACCCTAACCCTAACCCTAACCCTAACCCTAACCCTAACCCTAACCCTAACCCTAACCCTAACCCTAACCCTAACCCTAACCCTAACCCTAACCCTAACCCTAACCCTAACCCTAACCCTAACCCTAACCCTAACCCTAACCCTAACCCTAACCCTAACCCTAACCCTAACCCTAACCCTAACCCTAACCCTAACCCTAACCCTAACCCTAACCCTAACCCTAACCCTAACCCTAACCCTAACCCTAACCCTAACCCTAACCCTAACCCTAACCCTAACCCTAACCCTAACCCTAACCCTAACCCTAACCTAACCCTAACCCTAACCCTAACCCTAACCCTAACCCTAACCCTAACCCTAACCCTAACCCTAACCCTAACCCTAACCCTAACCCTAACCCTAACCCTAACCCTAACCCTAACCCTAACCCTAACCCTAACCCTAACCCTAACCCTAACCCTAACCCTAACCCTAACCCTAACCCTAACCCTAACCCTAACCCTAACCCTAACCCTAACCCTAACCCTAACCCTAACCCTAACCCTAACCCTAACCCTAACCCTAACCCTAACCCTAACCCTAACCCTAACCCTAACCCTAACCCTAACCCTAACCCTAACCCTAACCCTAACCCTAACCCTAACCCTAACCCTAACCCTAACCCTAACCCTAACCCTAACCCTAACCCTAACCCTAACCCTAACCCTAACCCTAACCCTAACCCTAACCCTAACCCTAACCCTAACCCTAACCCTAACCCTAACCCTAACCCTAACCCTAACCCTAACCCTAACCCTAACCCTAACCCTAACCCTAACCCTAACCCTAACCCTAACCCTAACCCTAACCCTAACCCTAACCCTAACCCTAACCCTAACCCTAACCCTAACCCTAACCCTAACCCTAACCCTAACCCTAACCCTAACCCTAACCCTAACCCTAACCCTAACCCTAACCCTAACCCTAACCCTAACCCTAACCCTAACCCTAACCCTAACCCTAACCCTAACCCTAACCCTAACCCTAACCCTAACCCTAACCCTAACCCTAACCCTAACCCTAACCCTAACCCTAACCCTAACCCTAACCCTAACCCTAACCCTAACCCTAACCCTAACCCTAACCCTAACCCTAACCCTAACCCTAACCCTAACCCTAACCCTAACCCTAACCCTAACCCTAACCCTAACCCTAACCCTAACCCTAACCCTAACCCTAACCCTAACCCTAACCCTAACCCTAACCCTAACCCTAACCCTAACCCTAACCCTAACCCTAACCCTAACCCTAACCCTAACCCTAACCCTAACCCTAACCCTAACCCTAACCCTAACCCTAACCCTAACCCTAACCCTAACCCTAACCCTAACCCTAACCCTAACCCTAACCCTAACCCTAACCCTAACCCTAACCCTAACCCTAACCCTAACCCTAACCCTAACCCTAACCCTAACCCTAACCCTAACCCTAACCCTAACCCTAACCCTAACCTAACCCTAACCCTAACCCTAACCCTAACCCTAACCCTAACCCTAACCCTAACCCTAACCCTAACCCTAACCCTAACCCTAACCCTAACCCTAACCCTAACCCTAACCCTAACCCTAACCCTAACCCTAACCCTAACCCTAACCCTAACCCTAACCCTAACCCTAACCCTAACCCTAACCCTAACCCTAACCCTAACCCTAACCCTAACCCTAACCCTAACCCTAACCCTAACCCTAACCCTAACCCTAACCCTAACCCTAACCCTAACCCTAACCCTAACCCTAACCCTAACCCTAACCCTAACCCTAACCCTAACCCTAACCCTAACCCTAACCCTAACCCTAACCCTAACCCTAACCCTAACCCTAACCCTAACCCTAACCCTAACCCTAACCCTAACCCTAACCCTAACCCTAACCCTAACCCTAACCCTAACCCTAACCCTAACCCTAACCCTAACCCTAACCCTAACCCTAACCCTAACCCTAACCCTAACCCTAACCCTAACCCTAACCCTAACCCTAACCCTAACCCTAACCCTAACCCTAACCCTAACCCTAACCCTAACCCTAACCCTAACCCTAACCCTAACCCTAACCCTAACCCTAACCCTAACCCTAACCCTAACCCTAACCCTAACCCTAACCCTAACCCTAACCCTAACCCTAACCCTAACCCTAACCCTAACCCTAACCCTAACCCTAACCCTAACCCTAACCCTAACCCTAACCCTAACCCTAACCCTAACCCTAACCCTAACCCTAACCCTAACCCTAACCCTAACCCTAACCCTAACCCTAACCCTAACCCTAACCCTAACCCTAACCCTAACCCTAACCCTAACCCTAACCCTAACCCTAACCCTAACCCTAACCCTAACCCTAACCCTAACCCTAACCCTAACCCTAACCCTAACCCTAACCCTAACCCTAACCCTAACCCTAACCCTAACCCTAACCCTAACCCTAACCCTAACCCTAACCCTAACCCTAACCCTAACCCTAACCCTAACCCTAACCCTAACCCTAACCCTAACCCTAACCCTAACCCTAACCCTAACCCTAACCCTAACCCTAACCCTAACCCTAACCCTAACCCTAACCCTAACCCTAACCCTAACCCTAACCCTAACCCTAACCCTAACCCTAACCCTAACCCTAACCCTAACCCTAACCCTAACCCTAACCCTAACCCTAACCCTAACCCTAACCCTAACCCTAACCCTAACCCTAACCCTAACCCTAACCCTAACCCTAACCCTAACCCTAACCCTAACCCTAACCCTAACCCTAACCCTAACCCTAACCCTAACCCTAACCCTAACCCTAACCCTAACCCTAACCCTAACCCTAACCCTAACCCTAACCCTAACCCTAACCCTAACCCTAACCCTAACCCTAACCCTAACCCTAACCCTAACCCTAACCCTAACCCTAACCCTAACCCTAACCCTAACCCTAACCCTAACCCTAACCCTAACCCTAACCCTAACCCTAACCCTAACCCTAACCCTAACCCTAACCCTAACCCTAACCCTAACCCTAACCCTAACCCTAACCCTAACCCTAACCCTAACCCTAACCCTAACCCTAACCCTAACCCTAACCCTAACCCTAACCCTAACCCTAACCCTAACCCTAACCCTAACCCTAACCCTAACCCTAACCCTAACCCTAACCCTAACCCTAACCCTAACCCTAACCCTAACCCTAACCCTAACCCTAACCCTAACCCTAACCCTAACCCTAACCCTAACCCTAACCCTAACCCTAACCCTAACCCTAACCCTAACCCTAACCCTAACCCTAACCCTAACCCTAACCCTAACCCTAACCCTAACCCTAACCCTAACCCTAACCCTAACCCTAACCCTAACCCTAACCCTAACCCTAACCCTAACCCTATCCCCTAACCCTAACCCTAACCCTAACCCCTAACCCTAACCCTAACCCTAACCCTAACCCTAACCCTAACCCTAACCCTAACCCTAACCCTAACCCTAACCCTAACCCTAACCCTAACCCTAACCGTCTTTTCACAGAAAAGGACGGCATTCGATGGAAGCCTGCTACGGGCTATGCAGTCTGGCAACTGTGGCAGTCCGCACTACTGGGATAATTTCCCCCCCCCCCCCCCCCCCCCCCCCCCTCTTCTTTTCAATAACTCTATTTTTTCATCACCCTCTCTCCCTCTCCCTTTCCGCTACGAAAAGTTTTGACAGGAATCCACATCACATCAGGGCCGGAGGGACGACTACTGTCTTCTCCAAAAAAGTAAGACTAAACGTTTGCTCCTCCTCAGTCCCTGTTTTGCCTTCAACAGACACTACCATACTGTTATTGTTCCACACACACACCAGATACCTGTCACAGCCTGACTCCGTTCTGACCTGTACCAACTAACGCGTTCGCTACCCCTCTTCCCTAGCATATTATGTTCCACTGTGGATAAATAGGATATCGCAAACTCCACCTCTGTAAAACATCCCTCAAGTCCTTCTATTTAATTATTTTCATTTGCTCCACCGACACATAAGCCTAAATGGGATATCGCAAAAAGAAACAGGTGCTGCTAAAATAAGTCCTTCTATTTAATTCTTTTCATTTTGCTCCTATGACATATAAGCCTGGATGGGACATCGCAAAACTCCACCTTCGCGACACCGGGTGCGGGCCCGGGACAATACACTGACATATAAGCCTAGACGGGACGTCGCAAAACTCCACCTTCGCGACACCGGGCACTGGCCCTACCGGGTTAGTCTAGCTCTCGAGAAAAAAAAGCACAAAAAGACACAGGTGCTGCTAAAATAAGTCCTTCTATTTAAATTCCTTTCATTTCGCTCCACTGACATATAGGCCTGGATGGGACATCGCAAAACTCCACCTGCGCGACACCGGGTACTGGCCTCGTGCCGCTCCGCGGCACTCCAGATTAGTCTGGCTCTCGCCTCCAGGACCATAGGCGCGGGCTGGTAGATCGGCCATTTTCGCGCTCTGTTGCCTCCCTCTACAAAGGCACTACCGGGTTAGTCTAGCTCTCGAGAAAAAAAAGCACAAAAAGACACAGGTGCTGCTAAAATAAGTCCTTCTATTTAAATTCCTTTCATTTCGCTCCACTGACATATAGGCCTGGATGGGACATCGCAAAACTCCACCTGCGCGACACCGGGTACTGGCCTCGTGCCGCTCCGCGGCACTCCAGATTAGTCTGGCTCTCGCCTCCAGGACCATAGGCGCGGGCTGGTAGATCGGCCATTTTCGCGCTCTGTTGCCTCCCTCTACAAAGGCACTACCGGGTTAGTCTAGCTCTCGAGAAAAAAAAGCACAAAAAGACACAGGTGCTGCTAAAATAAGTCCTTCTATTTAAATTCCTTTCATTTCGCTCCACTGACATATAGGCCTGGATGGGACTTCGCAAAACTCCACCTGCGCGACACCGGGTACTGGCCTCGTGCCGCTCCGCGGCACTCCAGATTAGTCTGGCTCTCGCCTCCAGGACCATAGGCGCGGGCTGGTAGATCGGCCATTTTCGCGCTCTGATTGCCTCCCTCTACAAAGGCACTACCGGGTTAGTCTAGCTCTCGAGAAAAAAAAGCACAAAAAGACACAGGTGCTGCTAAAATAAGTCCTTCTATTTAAATTCCTTTCATTTCGCTCCACTGACATATAGGCCTGGATGGGACATCGCAAAACTCCACCTGCGCGACACCGGGTACTGGCCTCGTGCCGCTCCGCGGCACTCCAGATTAGTCTGGCTCTCGCCTCCAGGACCATAGGCGCGGGCTGGTAGATCGGCCATTTTCGCGCTCTGTTGCCTCCCTCTACAAAGGCACTACCGGGTTAGTCTAGCTCTCGAGAAAAAAAAGCACAAAAAGACACAGGTGCTGCTAAAATAAGTCCTTCTATTTAAATTCCTTTCATTTCGCTCCACTGACATATAGGCCTGGATGGGACATCGCAAAAACTCCACCTGCGCGACACCGGGTACTGGCCTCGTGCCGCTCCGCGGCACTCCAGATTAGTCTGGCTCTCGCCTCCAGGACCATAGGCGCGGGCTGGTAGATCGGCCATTTTCGCGCTCTGATTGCCTCCCTCTACAAAGGCACTACCGGGTTAGTCTAGCTCTCGAGAAAAAAAAGCACAAAAAGACACAGGTGCTGCTAAAATATGTCCTTCTATTTAAATTCCTTTCATTTCGCTCCACTGACATATAGGCCTGGATGGGACATCGCAAAACTCCACCTGCGCGACACCGGGTACTGGCCTCGTGCCGCTCCGCGGCACTCCAGATTAGTCTGGCTCTCGCCTCCAGGACCATAGGCGCGGGCTGGTAGATCGGCCATTTTCGCGCTCTGTTGCCTCCCTCTACAAACGTATATATATTATTTACTATTGTAATTTATATTATATTATATTATACTATGTTACATTATATTATGTCATATATGTCATCTTCCTCACCCTCGTCCTGGTGGCCGAGGGGCTGACAGGCTGGCGGGCTCTCTGTGATTAACGCATGTGTATTGCCGTGCCTTTGTTCCGTCCCCATCGAGGGCCGTGGTAGGTTGGTCTCACCTGCCATTGGCTCTGCGTCCCCCGGTTGTCTGACGGAATGTCTCTCCGAACATCCCCTAACCCTAACCCTAACCCTAACCCTAACCCTAACCCTAACCCTAACCCTAACCCTAACCCTAACCCTAACCCTAACCCTAACCCTAACCCTAACCCTAACCCTAACCCTAACCCTAACCCTAACCCTAACCCTAACCCGTGCATCTTTGAGTCACATCACACACATCAAGTCTGTGATGTGACTCAAAGATGCCAGACTAAAGAGTCCGACACAACAGCAACAGCAATTTCACCCATTTATATTATTACCCTAGCCCGATTATCAGGAAACCACCACACAGTTCTTAGACTCAGGAGAGTGGGACCAATCTATTCCCACTCATCATCTTCATTCTGGGAAGCTGCTGGCTGTCCTGACTCAATTTCAAAAAGAAAAAGCAACTAAACCAGGCGTTCGCCTCGTCGTTCTGAGTCGGAAAATGGTCTCTGTTTTTTAATGAAGATTTCTGGCGACTAAGTAGCTATTACACCCACTTCCCGACATCGTAGAGAGACGAGACCACCACGGCTGTATTCAGCGGGAAAAAGTGAGTCTAGGGAGCCCACTCCCGACGCTCAAAGACACTTGGAAGACCCAAAAAAAAAAAACTTTCAACTATATATGTAGGCGAGAGAGTTAACCATTGTCAATGACGGTTTCATTGGGGCGGCACGCCGCAGTTACAGTCAGTCATCTTTGTAACCGTAAGTCCGTGTGCTGGGAAACACATATCAGCGCGTTCGCCTCGTTGTTCTGAGTCGGAAAATGGTCTCTGTTTTTTAATGAAGATTTCTGGCGACTAAGTAGCTATTACACCCACTTCCCGACATCGTAGAGAGACGAGACCACCACGGCTGTATTCAGCGGAAAAAAGTGAGTCTAGGGAGCCCACTCCCGACGCTCAAAGACACTCGGAAGACCCAAAGGTCAAGCGTTGACATTTAAGGCTTTAATTTGCGGCCTTTTAGCTTTAAAATTCAATAAGATATTCAAAAAAATTGCTGTCTTCACAAACAAGACTGTTTCTAAATGTTTGAAGCGTCCCGAATCCGATGGAAGTGGTTTCGTAGCTCTCCGACACTGCTAACTCTCCGCCAAATCAAAAGAGACATGTTTTTTCAGCCCCTAAAGCTCAATATTTTTTTATTTTTTTCAAACAACACTTTTTCTGAATCAGTTTTTCACACTGGATTTAATAGAATTGGTCCTGTTGAAAAAAAATGTTTCCTTATTTGTCTAACGTCTTTAACGCTTATAAGTCAAGAACCGTTCAATATTAAGAGCCCATCTTTTAATATGTTATATAGCTTGTCGGGACGAACAATCTGATATGTGGTTCGCCACACACGGTCGTGTCGTTTAGGAGCTTAGGTTTACGCTTTGAAGCGCGATAGCTCCTCCCACAAAGGTCAGAAATAAAAGTTAGTCGCGTCCACGCGTAGCTATCGATGAGACGAACGCGAGGATATGTGGCTCGCTTCTGGTACTCAATTTTAAATTTAGCATTTCAACCAAAAACACATTCTTAGCATCGGTAACCCTATAAGCCTTTCGATCAGGTAAAACTAGGGTTATCTAGGGTTAGGGTTAGGGGCTACGGGGGTCGCACGACAATGGCGGACATATCAGATCGTAGGCCTCGGAAAGCTGGAAACGCCAACGTCAATTACTTGTCTGACGGACGTATCGTTCAAGAGTTATCGCGCGTTGAAAACTAACCCTAACCCTAGCCAATTAAGAGAACCGTAAGTCCGTGTGCTGGGAAACACATATCAGCGCGTCCGCCTCGTCGTTCTGAGTCAGAAAATGGTCTCGGTTTTTTACAGAAGATTTCTGGCGGCTAAGTGGCTATTACACCCACTTCCCGACATCGTAGAGACACGAGACCACCACAGCTGTATTCAGCGGGAAAAAGTGAGTCTAGGGAGCCCGCTCCCGACGCTCAAAGACACTCGGAAGACCCAAAGGTCAAGCGTTGACATTTAAGGCTTTATTTTGCGGCCTTGCAGCTTTAAAATTCAATAAGATATTCAAAAAAATTGCTGTCTTCACAAACAAGACTGTTTCTAAATGTTTGAAGCGTCCCGAATCCGATGGAAGTGGTTTCGTAGCTCTCCGACACTGCTAACTCTCCGCCAAATCAAAAGAGACACGTTTTTTCAGCCCCTAGAGCTCAATTATTATTTATTTTTTTCAAACAACACATTTTCTGAATCACTTTTTCATGCCGGATTTAATGGAATTGGTCCCGTCGCTCTACGACACTCCTAAGGTCTGGGGTAAATTTTACTAAGTCCCAGAGCTTGGGGACACCAAAATAAGTGCACTGGGGACTATTACCAGTCGATCCCAAATCACTTGAAACATGCAAAAAAAGAAAAAAAATTCAAAAAAAAGAAAGAAAAATTAAAAAAAAGAAAAAAAATTCAAAAAAAAAAAAAAAAAATCCAAAAAAAAAGAAAAAAAAAAAAGAAACTAAACCAAAAAAAAAAAAAAAAAAAAAACCTTCTTGATGTGGACTTAGACTTGTCTTAGTACTACAACTACAACCTATCTCAAACCCTCACCCTGAACCTAACCCGCAGACTTGTATACACTAACCCTAACCAGTCTTAGTACTACAACTACTACCTATCTCAAACCCTCACCCTAAACCTAACCCGCAGACTTGTATACACTAAGCCTAACCCTAAAAAAAAAAAAAAAAAATCTGGAAAAAAACACAAGTGTCAAAACACTTCCGGGTTCGCTGTTGCGCCCCCTTCTGGACATTTTAGACAAAACTCTCAAGAGGGAAAAAGATTCGCAGTGGCCTACTTAGTACGTAGGCAAAAGTTTCTTTTTTTTAGTGCAATTTCAATGGCAGACTAATGGTGGCGCTGTTGCCGCTAGGATTAGCTTTAAAGTGCGATAGCTCCTCCCACAAAGGTCGACACGGTCCCATCTTTTAGTATGTTATATAGCTTGTCGAGACGGACATTTGGATATGTGTCTCTCCGCACACGGTCGCACGGTTCCTAACCCTAGGGTTAGCCTTTAAAGTGCGATAGCTCCTCCCACAAAGGTCGACACGGTCCCATCTTTTAGTATGTTATATAGCTTGTCGAGACGGACATTTGGATATGTGTCTCTCCGCACACGGTCGCACGGTTCCTAACCCTAGGGTTAGCCTTTAAAGTGCGATAGCTCCTCCCACAAAGGTCAGAAATAAAAGTTAGTCGCGTCCACGCGTAGCTATCGATAAGACGAACGCGATGATATGTGGCTCGCTTCTGGTACTCAATTTTAAATTTAGCATTTCAACCAAAAACACATTCTTAGCATCGGTAACCCTATAAGCCTTTCGATCAGGTAAAACTAGGGTTATCTAGGGTTAGGGTTAGGGGCTACGGGGGTCGCACGACAATGGCGGACATATCAGATCGTAGGCCTCGGAAAGCTGGAAACGCCAACGTCAATTACTTGTCTGACGGACGTATCGTTCAAGAGTTATCGCGCGTTGAAAACTAACCCTAACCCTAGCCAATTAAGAGAACCGTAAGTCCGTGTGCTGGGAAACACATATCAGCGCGTCCGCCTCGTCGTTCTGAGTCAGAAAATGGTCTCGGTTTTTTACAGAAGATTTCTGGCGGCTAAGTGGCTATTACACCCACTTCCCGACATCGTAGAGACACGAGACCACCACAGCTGTATTCAGCGGGAAAAAGTGAGTCTAGGGAGCCCGCTCCCGACGCTCACAGACACTCGGAAGACCCAAAGGTCAAGCGTTGACATTTAAGGCTTTATTTTGCGGCCTTGCAGCTTTAAAATTCAATAAGATATTCAAAAAAATTGCTGTCTTCACAAACAAGACTGTTTCTAAATGTTTGAAGCGTCCCGAATCCGATGGAAGTGGTTTCGTAGCTCTCCGACACTGCTAACTCTCCGCCAAATCAAAAGAGACACGTTTTTTCAGCCCCTAGAGCTCAATTATTATTTATTTTTTTCAAACAACACATTTTCTGAATCACTTTTTCATGCCGGATTTAATGGAATTGGTCCCGTCGCTCTACGACACTCCTAAGGTCTGGGGTAAATTTTACTAAGTCCCAGAGCTTGGGGACACCAAAATAAGTGCACTGGGGACTATTACCAGTCGATCCCAAATCACTTGAAACATGCAAAAAAAGAAAAAAAAAAAAAAAAAAAAAAAAATTCAAAAAAAAAAAAAAAAAATTCAAAAAAAAAAAAAAAAAAATCAAAAAAAAGAAAAAAAAAAGAAACTAAACCAAAAAAAAAAAAAAAAAAAAAAACCTTCTTGATGTGGACTTAGACTTGTCTTAGTACTACAACTACAACCTATCTCAAACCCTCACCCTGAACCTAACCCGCAGACTTGTATACACTAACCCTAACCAGTCTTAGTACTACAACTACTACCTATCTCAAACCCTCACCCTAAACCTAACCCGCAGACTTGTATACACTAAGCCTAACCCAAAAAAAAAAAAAAAAAAATCAGGAAAAAAACACAAGTGTCAAAACACTTCCGGGTTCGCTTTGCGCCCCCTTCTGGACATTTTAGACAAAACTCTCAAGAGGGAAAAAGATTCGCAGTGGCCTACTTAGTACGTAGGCAAAAGTTTTTTTTTTTTTGAATTTTTTTGTGCAATTTCAATGGCAGACAAATGGTGGCGCTGTTGCCGCTAGGAAGCTCAGAAATCAATGAGGACAACAGATTCCGAATCGGGTCGCCATTACGGAATTTTTGATGTCTCATACTTGTGTTTTGGACTCTCAGAGGCTCCTGAGTCTTATCGGTAGAACCCCCATTACCTAACCCTAAATCTTGAAAAAAACACAAGTGTCAAAACACTTCCGGGTTCGCTTTGCGCCCCCTTCTGGACATTTTAGACAAAACTCTCAAGAGGGAAAAAGATTCGCAGTGGCCTACTTAGTACGTAGGCAAAAGTTTTTTTTTTTTTGAATTTTTTTGTGCAATTTCAATGGCAGACAAATGGTGGCGCTGTTGCCGCTAGGAAGCTCAGAAATCAATGAGGACAACAGATTCCGAATCGGGTCGCCATTACGGAATTTTTGATGTCTCATACTTGTGTTTTGGACTCTCAGAGGCTCCTGAGTCTTATCGGTAGAACCCCCATTACCTAACCCTAAATCTTGAAAAAAACACAAGTGTCAGAACACTTCCGGGTTCGCTGTTGCGCCCCCTTCTGGACATTTTAGACAAAACTCTCAAGAGGGAAAAAGATTCGCAGTGGCCTACTTAGTACGTAGGCAAAAGTTTTTTTTTTTTGGAATTTTTTTGTGCAATTTTAATGGCAGACAAATGGTGGCGCTGTTGCCGCTAGGAAGCTCAGAAATCAATGAGGACAACAGATTCCGAATCGGGTCGCCATTACGGAATTTTTGATGTCTCACACTTGTGTTTTGGACTCTCAGAGGCTCCTGGGTCTTATCGGCCAAATAACCGGTTATCTTGCGAACCCCCATTACCTAACCCTAACCCTAACCCTAACCCTAACCCTAACCCTAACCCTAACCCTAACCCTAACCCTAACCCTAACCCTAACCCTAACCCTAACCCTAACCCTAACCCTAACCCTAACCCTAACCCTAACCCTAACCCTAACCCTAACCCTAACCCTAACCCTAACCCTAACCCTAACCCTAACCCTAACCCTAACCCTAACCCTAACCCTAACCCTAACCCTAACCCTAACCCTAACCCTAACCCTAACCCTAACCCTAACCCTAACCCTAACCCTAACCCTAACCCTAACCCTAACCCTAACCCTAACCCTAACCCTAACCCTAACCCTAACCCTAACCCTAACCCTAACCCTAACCCTAACCCTAACCCTAACCCTAACCCTAACCCTAACCCTAACCCTAACCCTAACCCTAACCCTAACCCTAACCCTAACCCTAACCCTAACCCTAACCCTAACCCTAACCCTAACCCTAACCCTA
>NW_027665744.1:0-12500 GCF_963924005.1 Protomyctophum bolini | reverse complement strand
TTGCTCAAAGTGGCTAGCTTTCATCCCAACACAGTTTATAGGGCCATACGGTACATAGTTTTCAAGTTACAGACTAAGCTAAGCAAAAGTGAACCAGGCCTTTTTACTGTGAAAATGGCACTTTGGGACTGTGAAAGTGACATTTTGGCCCTGTTGTCCCAAACTGCCCCAGCACTTCCCACATTGCTCAAAGTGGCTAGCTTTCATCCCAACACAGTTTATAGGGCCATACGGTACATAGTTTTCAAGTTACAGACTAAGCTAAGCAAAAGTGAACCAGGCCTTTTTACTGTGAAAATGGCACTTTGGGACTGTGAAAGTGACATTTTGGCCCTGTTGTCCCAAACTGCCCCAGCACTTCCCACATTGCTCAAAGTGGCTAGCTTTCATCCCAACACAGTTTATAGGGCCATACGGTACGTAGTTTTCAAGTTACAGACTAAGCTAAGCAAAAGTGAACCAGGCCTTTTTACTGTGAAAATGGCACTTTGGGACTGTGAAAGTGACATTTTGGCCCTGTTCGTTCCCTGTTGTCCCAAACTGCCCCAGCTCTTGCCACAATGCTCAAAGTGGCTAGCTTTCATCCCAACACAGTTTATAGGGCCATACGGTACATAGTTTTCAAGTTACAGACTAAGCTAAGCAAAAGTGAACCAGGCCTTTTTACTGTGAAAATGGCACTTTGGGACTGTGAAAGTGACATTTTGGCCCTGTTGTCCCAAACTGCCCCAGCACTTCCCACATTGCTCAAAGTGGCTAGCTTTCATCCCAACACAGTTTATAGGGCCATACGGTACATAGTTTTCAAGTTACAGACTAAGCTAAGCAAAAGTGAACCAGGCCTTTTTACTGTGAAAATGGCACTTTGGGACTGTGAAAGTGACATTTTGGCCCTGTTGTCCCAAACTGCCCCAGCACTTCCCACATTGCTCAAAGTGGCTAGCTTTCATCCCAACACAGTTTATAGGGCCATACGGTACATAGTTTTCAAGTTACAGACAAAGCTAAGCAAAATGAATCTTTTTTTTTTTACTGTGAAAACGGCACTTTGGGACTGTGAAAGTGACATTTTGGCCCTGTTGTCCCAAACTGCCCCAGCACTTCCCACATTGCTCAAAGTGGCTAGCTTTCATCCCAACACAGTTTATAGGGCCATACGGTACATAGTTTTCAAGTTACAGACTAAGCTAAGCAAAATGAATCTGTTTTTTTTTACTGTGAAAATGGCACTTTGGGACTGTGAAAGTGACATTTTGGCCCTGTTGTCCCAAACTGCCCCAGCACTTCCCACATTGCTCAAAGTGGCTAGCTTTCATCCCAACACAGTTTATAGGGCCATACGGTACATAGTTTTCAAGTTACAGACTAAGCTAAGCAAAAGTGAACCAGGCCTTTTTACTGTGAAAATGGCACTTTGGGACTGTGAAAGTGACATTTTGGCCCTGTTGTCCCAAACTGCCCCAGCACTTCCCACATTGCTCAAAGTGGCTAGCTTTCATCCCAACACAGTTTATAGGGCCATACGGTACATAGTTTTCAAGTTACAGACTAAGCTAAGCAAAAGTGAACCAGGCCTTTTTACTGTGAAAATGGCACTTTGGGACTGTGAAAGTGACATTTTGGCCCTGTTGTCCCAAACTGCCCCAGCACTTCCCACATTGCTCAAAGTGGCTAGCTTTCATCCCAACACAGTTTATAGGGCCATACGGTACATAGTTTTCAAGTTACAGACTAAGCTAAGCAAAAGTGAACCAGGCCTTTTTACTTTGAAAATGGCACTTTGGGACTGTGAAAGTGACATTTTGGCCCTGTTGTCCCAAACTGCCCCAGCACTTCCCACATTGCTCAAAGTGGCTAGCTTTCATCCCAACACAGTTTATAGGGCCATACGGTACATAGTTTTCAAGTTACAGACTAAGCTAAGCAAAAGTGAACCAGGCCTTTTTACTGTGAAAATGGCACTTTGGGACTGTGAAAGTGACATTTTGGCCCTGTTGTCCCAAACTGCCCCAGCACTTCCCACATTGCTCAAAGTGGCTAGCTTTCATCCCAACACAGTTTATAGGGCCATACGGTACATAGTTTTCAAGTTACAGACTAAGCTAAGCAAAAGTGAACCAGGCCTTTTTACTGTGAAAATGGCACTTTGGGACTGTGAAAGTGACATTTTGGCCCTGTTCGTTCCCTGTTGTCCCAAACTGCCCCAGCTCTTGCCACAATGCTCAAAGTGGCTAGCTTTCATCCCAACACAGTTTATAGGGCCATACGGTACATAGTTTTCAAGTTACAGACTAAGCTAAGCAAAAGTGAACCAGGCCTTTTTACTGTGAAAATGGCACTTTGGGACTGTGAAAGTGACATTTTGGCCCTGTTGTCCCAAACTGCCCCAGCACTTCCCACACTGCTCAAAGTGGCTAGCTTTCATCCCAACACAGTTTATAGGGCCATACGGTACATAGTTTTCAAGTTACAGACTAAGCTAAGCAAAAGTGAACCAGGCCTTTTTACTGTGAAAATGGCACTTTGGGACTGTGAAAGTGACATTTTGGCCCTGTTGTCCCAAACTGCCCCAGCACTTCCCACATTGCTCAAAGTGGCTAGCTTTCATCCCAACACAGTTTATAGGGCCATACGGTACATAGTTTTCAAGTTACAGACTAAGCTAAGCAAAATGAATCTTTTTTTTTTTACTGTGAAAACGGCACTTTGGGACTGTGAAAGTGACATTTTGGCCCTGTTGTCCCAAACTGCCCCAGCACTTCCCACATTGCTCAAAGTGGCTAGCTTTCATCCCAACACAGTTTATAGGGCCATACGGTACATAGTTTTCAAGTTACAGACTAAGCTAAGCAAAAGTGAACCAGGCCTTTTTACTGTGAAAATGGCACTTTGGGACTGTGAAAGTGACATTTTGGCCCTGTTGTCCCAAACTGCCCCAGCACTTCCCACATTGCTCAAAGTGGCTAGCTTTCATCCCAACACAGTTTATAGGGCCATACGGTACATAGTTTTCAAGTTACAGACTAAGCTAAGCAAAAGTGAACCAGGCCTTTTTACTGTGAAAATGGCACTTTGGGACTGTGAAAGTGACATTTTGGCCCTGTTGTCCCAAACTGCCCCAGCACTTCCCACATTGCTCAAAGTGGTTAGCTTTCATCCCAACACAGTTTATAGGGCCATACGGTACATAGTTTTCAAGTTACAGACTAAGCTAAGCAAAAGTGAACCAGGCCTTTTTACTGTGAAAATGGCACTTTGGGACTGTGAAAGTGACATTTTGGCCCTGTTCGTTCCCTGTTGTCCCAAACTGCCCCAGCTCTTGCCACAATGCTCAAAGTGGCTAGCTTTCATCCCAACACAGTTTATAGGGCCATACGGTACATAGTTTTCAAGTTACAGACTAAGCTAAGCAAAAGTGAACCAGGCCTTTTTACTGTGAAAATGGCACTTTGGGACTGTGAAAGTGACATTTTGGCCCTGTTGTCCCAAACTGCCCCAGCACTTCCCACACTGCTCAAAGTGGCTAGCTTTCATCCCAACACAGTTTATAGGGCCATACGGTACATAGTTTTCAAGTTACAGACTAAGCTAAGCAAAAGTGAACCAGGCCTTTTTACTGTGAAAATGGCACTTTGGGACTGTGAAAGTGACATTTTGGCCCTGTTGTCCCAAACTGCCCCAGCACTTCCCACATTGCTCAAAGTGGCTAGCTTTCATCCCAACACAGCTTATAGGGCCATACGGTACATAGTTTTCAAGTTACAGACTAAGCTAAGCAAAAGTGAACCAGGCCTTTTTACTGTGAAAATGGCACTTTGGGACTGTGAAAGTGACATTTTGGCCCTGTTGTCCCAAACTGCCCCAGCACTTCCCACATTGCTCAAAGTGGCTAGCTTTCATCCCAACACAGTTTATAGGGCCATACGGTACATAGTTTTCAAGTTACAGACTAAGCTAAGCAAAATGAATCTTTTTTTTTTTACTGTGAAAACGGCACTTTGGGACTGTGAAAGTGACATTTTGGCCCTGTTGTCCCAAACTGCCCCAGCACTTCCCACATTGCTCAAAGTGGCTAGCTTTCATCCCAACACAGTTTATAGGGCCATACGGTACATAGTTTTCAAGTTACAGACTAAGCTAAGCAAAAGTGAACCAGGCCTTTTTACTGTGAAAATGGCACTTTGGGACTGTGAAAGTGACATTTTGGCCCTGTTGTCCCAAACTGCCCCAGCACTTCCCACATTGCTCAAAGTGGCTAGCTTTCATCCCAACACAGTTTATAGGGCCATACGGTACATAGTTTTCAAGTTACAGACTAAGCTAAGCAAAAGTGAACCAGGCCTTTTTACTGTGAAAATGGCACTTTGGGACTGTGAAAGTGACATTTTGGCCCTGTTGTCCCAAACTGCCCCAGCACTTCCCACACTGCTCAAAGTGGCTAGCTTTCATCCCAACACAGTTTATAGGGCCATACGGTACATAGTTTTCAAGTTACAGACTAAGCTAAGCAAAAGTGAACCAGGCCTTTTTACTGTGAAAATGGCACTTTGGGACTGTGAAAGTGACATTTTGGCCCTGTTGTCCCAAACTGCCCCAGCACTTCCCACATTGCTCAAAGTGGCTAGCTTTCATCCCAACACAGCTTATAGGGCCATACGGTACATAGTTTTCAAGTTACAGACTAAGCTAAGCAAAAGTGAACCAGGCCTTTTTACTGTGAAAATGGCACTTTGGGACTGTGAAAGTGACATTTTGGCCCTGTTGTCCCAAACTGCCCCAGCACTTCCCACATTGCTCAAAGTGGCTAGCTTTCATCCCAACACAGTTTATAGGGCCATACGGTACATAGTTTTCAAGTTACAGACTAAGCTAAGCAAAATGAATCTTTTTTTTTTTACTGTGAAAACGGCACTTTGGGACTGTGAAAGTGACATTTTGGCCCTGTTGTCCCAAACTGCCCCAGCACTTCCCACATTGCTCAAAGTGGCTAGCTTTCATCCCAACACAGTTTATAGGGCCATACGGTACATAGTTTTCAAGTTACAGACTAAGCTAAGCAAAAGTGAACCAGGCCTTTTTACTGTGAAAATGGCACTTTGGGACTGTGAAAGTGACATTTTGGCCCTGTTGTCCCAAACTGCCCCAGCACTTCCCACATTGCTCAAAGTGGCTAGCTTTCATCCCAACACAGTTTATAGGGCCATACGGTACATAGTTTTCAAGTTACAGACTAAGCTAAGCAAAAGTGAACCAGGCCTTTTTACTGTGAAAATGGCACTTTGGGACTGTGAAAGTGACATTTTGGCCCTGTTGTCCCAAACTGCCCCAGCACTTCCCACATTGCTCAAAGTGGCTAGCTTTCATCCCAACACAGTTTATAGGGCCATACGGTACATAGTTTTCAAGTTACAGACTAAGCTAAGCAAAAGTGAACCAGGCCTTTTTACTGTGAAAATGGCACTTTGGGACTGTGAAAGTGACATTTTGGCCCTGTTGTCCCAAACTGCCCCAGCACTTCCCACATTGCTCAAAGTGGCTAGCTTTCATCCCAACACAGTTTATAGGGCCATACGGTACATAGTTTTCAAGTTACAGACTAAGCTAAGCAAAAGTGAACCAGGCCTTTTTACTGTGAAAATGGCACTTTGGGACTGTGAAAGTGACATTTTGGCCCTGTTCGTTCCCTGTTGTCCCAAACTGCCCCAGCTCTTGCCACAATGCTCAAAGTGGCTAGCTTTCATCCCAACACAGTTTATAGGGCCATACGGTACATAGTTTTCAAGTTACAGACTAAGCTAAGCAAAAGTGAACCAGGCCTTTTTACTGTGAAAATGGCACTTTGGGACTGTGAAAGTGACATTTTGGCCCTGTTGTCCCAAACTGCCCCAGCACTTCCCACATTGCTCAAAGTGGCTAGCTTTCATCCCAACACAGTTTCTAAGCTAAGCAAAAGTGAACCAGGCCTTTTTACTGTGAAAATGGCACTTTGGGACTGTGAAAGTGACATTTTGGCCCTGTTGTCCCAAACTGCCCCAGCACTTCCCACATTGCTCAAAGTGGCTAGCTTTCATCCCAACACAGTTTATAGGGCCATACGGTACATAGTTTTCAAGTTACAGACTAAGCTAAGCAAAATGAATCTGTTTTTTTTTACTGTGAAAATGGCACTTTGGGACTGTGAAAGTGACATTTTGGCCCTGTTGTCCCAAACTGCCCCAGCACTTCCCACATTGCTCAAAGTGGCTAGCTTTCATCCCAACACAGTTTATAGGGCCATACGGTACATAGTTTTCAAGTTACAGACTAAGCTAAGCAAAAGTGAACCAGGCCTTTTTACTGTGAAAATGGCACTTTGGGACTGTGAAAGTGACATTTTGGCCCTGTTGTCCCAAACTGCCCCAGCACTTCCCACATTGCTCAAAGTGGCTAGCTTTCATCCCAACACAGTTTATAGGGCCATACGGTACATAGTTTTCAAGTTACAGACTAAGCTAAGCAAAATGAATCTGTTTTTTTTTTACTGTGAAAATGGCACTTTGGGACTGTGAAAGTGACATTTTGGCCCTGTTGTCCCAAACTGCCCCAGCACTTCCCACATTGCTCAAAGTGGCTAGCTTCATCCCAACACAGTTTATAGGGCCATACGGTACATAGTTTTCAAGTTACAGACTAAGCTAAGCAAAAGTGAACCAGGCCTTTTTACTGTGAAAATGGCACTTTGGGACTGTGAAAGTGACATTTTGGCCCTGTTGTCCCAAACTGCCCCAGCACTTCCCACATTGCTCAAAGTGGCTAGCTTTCATCCCAACACAGTTTATAGGGCCATACGGTACATAGTTTTCAAGTTACAGACTAAGCTAAGCAAAAGTGAACCAGGCCTTTTTACTGTGAAAATGGCACTTTGGGACTGTGAAAGTGACATTTTGGCCCTGTTGTCCCAAACTGCCCCAGCACTTCCCACATTGCTCAAAGTGGCTAGCTTTCATCCCAACACAGTTTATAGGGCCATACGGTACATAGTTTTCAAGTTACAGACTAAGCTAAGCAAAAGTGAACCAGGCCTTTTTACTGTGAAAATGGCACTTTGGGACTGTGAAAGTGACATTTTGGCCCTGTTCGTTCCCTGTTGTCCCAAACTGCCCCAGCTCTTGCCACAATGCTCAAAGTGGCTAGCTTTCATCCAACACAGTTTATAGGGCCATACGGTACATAGTTTTCAAGTTACAGACTAAGCTAAGCAAAAGTGAACCAGGCCTTTTTACTGTGAAAATGGCACTTTGGGACTGTGAAAGTGACATTTTGGCCCTGTTGTCCCAAACTGCCCCAGCACTTCCCACACTGCTCAAAGTGGCTAGCTTTCATCCCAACACAGTTTATAGGGCCATACGGTACATAGTTTTCAAGTTACAGACTAAGCTAAGCAAAAGTGAACCAGGCCTTTTTACTGTGAAAATGGCACTTTGGGACTGTGAAAGTGACATTTTGGCCCTGTTGTCCCAAACTGCCCCAGCACTTCCCACACTGCTCAAAGTGGCTAGCTTTCATCCCAACACAGTTTATAGGGCCATACGGTACATAGTTTTCAAGTTACAGACTAAGCTAAGCAAAAGTGAACCAGGCCTTTTTACTGTGAAAATGGCACTTTGGGACTGTGAAAGTGACATTTTGGCCCTGTTGTCCCAAACTGCCCCAGCACTTCCCACATTGCTCAAAGTGGCTAGCTTTCATCCCAACACAGTTTATAGGGCCATACGGTACATAGTTTTCAAGTTACAGACTAAGCTAAGCAAAAGTGAACCAGGCCTTTTTACTGTGAAAATGGCACTTTGGGACTGTGAAAGTGACATTTTGGCCCTGTTGTCCCAAACTGCCCCAGCACTTCCCACATTGCTCAAAGTGGCTAGCTTTCATCCCAACACAGTTTATAGGGCCATACGGTACATAGTTTTCAAGTTACAGACTAAGCTAAGCAAAAGTGAACCAGGCCTTTTTACTGTGAAAATGGCACTTTGGGACTGTGAAAGTGACATTTTGGCCTGTTCGATCCCTGTTGTCCCAAACTGCCCCAGCTCTTGCCACAATGCTCAAAGTGGCTAGCTTTCATCCCAACACAGTTTATAGGGCCATACGGTACATAGTTTTCAAGTTACAGACTAAGCTAAGCAAAAGTGAACCAGGCCTTTTTACTGTGAAAATGGCACTTTGGGACTGTGACAGTGACATTTTGGCCCTGTTGTCCCAAACTGCCCCAGCACTTCCCACATTGCTCAAAGTGGCTAGCTTTCATCCCAACACAGTTTATAGGGCCATACGGTACATAGTTTTCAAGTTACAGACTAAGCTAAGCAAAAGTGAACCAGGCCTTTTTACTGTGAAAATGGCACTTTGGGACTGTGAAAGTGACATTTTGGCCCTGTTGTCCCAAACTGCCCCAGCACTTCCCACATTGCTCAAAGTGGCTAGCTTTCATCCCAACACAGTTTATAGGGCCATACGGTACATAGTTTTCAAGTTACAGACTAAGCTAAGCAAAATGAATTTTTTTTTTTACTGTGAAAACGGCACTTTGGGACTGTGAAAGTGACATTTTGGCCCTGTTGTCCCAAACTGCCCCAGCACTTCCCACATTGCTCAAAGTGGCTAGCTTTCATCCCAACACAGTTTATAGGGCCATACGGTACATAGTTTTCAAGTTACAGACTAAGCTAAGCAAAAGTGAACCAGGCCTTTTTACTGTGAAAATGGCACTTTGGGACTGTGAAAGTGACATTTTGGCCCTGTTGTCCCAAACTGCCCCAGCACTTCCACATTGCTCAAAGTGGCTAGCTTTCATCCCAACACAGTTTATAGGGCCATACGGTACATAGTTTTCAAGTTACAGACTAAGCTAAGCAAAAGTGAACCAGGCCTTTTTACTGTGAAAATGGCACTTTGGGACTGTGAAAGTGACATTTTGGCCCTGTTGTCCCAAACTGCCCCAGCACTTCCCACATTGCTCAAAGTGGCTAGCTTTCATCCCAACACAGTTTATAGGGCCATACGGTACATAGTTTTCAAGTTACAGACTAAGCTAAGCAAAAGTGAACCAGGCCTTTTTACTGTGAAAATGGCACTTTGGGACTGTGAAAGTGACATTTGGCCCTGTTCGTTCCCTGTTGTCCCAAACTGCCCCAGCTCTTGCCACAATGCTCAAAGTGGCTAGCTTTCATCCCAACACAGTTTATAGGGCCATACGGTACATAGTTTCAAGTTACAGACTAAGCTAAGCAAAAGTGAACCAGGCCTTTTTACTGTGAAAATGGCACTTTGGGACTGTGAAAGTGACATTTTGGCCCTGTTGTCCCAAACTGCCCAGCACTTCCCACACTGCTCAAAGTGGCTAGCTTTCATCCCAACACAGTTTATAGGGCCATACGGTACATAGTTTTCAAGTTACAGACTAAGCTAAGCAAAAGTGAACCAGGCCTTTTTACTGTGAAAATGGCACTTTGGGACTGTGAAAGTGACATTTTGGCCCTGTTGTCCCAAACTGCCCCAGCACTTCCCACATTGCTCAAAGTGGCTAGCTTTCATCCCAACACAGCTTATAGGGCCATACGGTACATAGTTTTCAAGTTACAGACTAAGCTAAGCAAAAGTGAACCAGGCCTTTTTACTGTGAAAATGGCACTTTGGGACTGTGAAAGTGACATTTTGGCCCTGTTGTCCCAAACTGCCCCAGCACTTCCCACATTGCTCAAAGTGGCTAGCTTTCATCCCAACACAGTTTATAGGGCCATACGGTACATAGTTTTCAAGTTACAGACTAAGCTAAGCAAAATGAATCTTTTTTTTTTACTGTGAAAACGGCACTTTGGGACTGTGAAAGTGACATTTTGGCCCTGTTGTCCCAAACTGCCCCAGCACTTCCCACATTGCTCAAAGTGGCTAGCTTTCATCCCAACACAGTTTATAGGGCCATACGGTACATAGTTTTCAAGTTACAGACTAAGCTAAGCAAAAGTGAACAGGCCTTTTTACTGTGAAAATGGCACTTTGGGACTGTGAAAGTGACATTTTGGCCCTGTTGTCCCAAACTGCCCCAGCACTTCCCACATTGCTCAAAGTGGCTAGCTTTCATCCGCTTTCATCCCAACACAGTTTATAGGGCCATACGGTACATAGTTTTCAAGTTACAGACTAAGCTAAGCAAAAGTGAACCAGGCCTTTTTACTGTGAAAATGGCACTTTGGGACTGTGAAAGTGACATTTTGGCCCTGTTGTCCCAAACTGCCCCAGCACTTCCCACATTGCTCAAAGTGGCTAGCTTTCATCCCAACACAGTTTATAGGGCCATACGGTACATAGTTTTCAAGTTACAGACTAAGCTAAGCAAAAGTGAACCAGGCCTTTTTACTGTGAAAATGGCACTTTGGGACTGTGAAAGTGACATTTTGGCCCTGTTGTCCCAAACTGCCCCAGCACTTCCCACATTGCTCAAAGTGGCTAGCTTTCATCCCAACACAGTTTATAGGGCCATACGGTACATAGTTTTCAAGTTACAGACTAAGCTAAGCAAAAGTGAACCAGGCCTTTTTACTGTGAAAATGGCACTTTGGGACTGTGAAAGTGACATTTTGGCCCTGTTCGTTCCCTGTTGTCCCAAACTGCCCCAGCTCTTGCCACAATGCTCAAAGTGGCTAGCTTTCATCCCAACACAGTTTATAGGGCCATACGGTACATAGTTTTCAAGTTACAGACTAAGCTAAGCAAAAGTGAACCAGGCCTTTTTACTGTGAAAATGGCACTTTGGGACTGTGAAAGTGACATTTTGGCCCTGTTGTCCCAAACTGCCCCAGCACTTCCCACATTGCTCAAAGTGGCTAGCTTTCATCCCAACACAGTTTATAGGGCCATACGGTACATAGTTTTCAAGTTACAGACTAAGCTAAGCAAAAGTGAACCAGGCCTTTTTACTGTGAAAATGGCACTTTGGGACTGTGAAAGTGACATTTTGGCCCTGTTGTCCCAAACTGCCCCAGCACTTCCCACATTGCTCAAAGTGGCTAGCTTTCATCCCAACACAGTTTATAGGGCCATACGGTACATAGTTTTCAAGTTACAGACAAAGCTAAGCAAAATGAATCTTTTTTTTTTTACTGTGAAAACGGCACTTTGGGACTGTGAAAGTGACATTTTGGCCCTGTTGTCCCAAACTGCCCCAGCACTTCCCACATTGCTCAAAGTGGCTAGCTTTCATCCCAACACAGTTTATAGGGCCATACGGTACATAGTTTTCAAGTTACAGACTAAGCTAAGCAAAATGAATCTGTTTTTTTTTACTGTGAAAATGGCACTTTGGGACTGTGAAAGTGACATTTTGGCCCTGTTGTCCCAAACTGCCCCAGCACTTCCCACATTGCTCAAAGTGGCTAGCTTTCATCCCAACACAGTTTATAGGGCCATACGGTACATAGTTTTCAAGTTACAGACTAAGCTAAGCAAAAGTGAACCAGGCCTTTTTACTGTGAAAATGGCACTTTGGGACTGTGAAAGTGACATTTTGGCCCTGTTGTCCCAAACTGCCCCAGCACTTCCCACATTGCTCAAAGTGGCTAGCTTTCATCCCAACACAGTTTATAGGGCCATACGGTACATAGTTTTCAAGTTACAGACTAAGCTAAGCAAAAGTGAACCAGGCCTTTTTACTGTGAAAATGGCACTTTGGGACTGTGAAAGTGACATTTTGGCCCTGTTCGTTCCCTGTTGTCCCAAACTGCCCCAGCTCTTGCCACAATGCTCAAAGTGGCTAGCTTTCATCCCAACACAGTTTATAGGGCCATACGGTACATAGTTTTCAAGTTACAGACTAAGCTAAGCAAAAGTGAACCAGGCCTTTTTACTGTGAAAATGGCACTTTGGGACTGTGAAAGTGACATTTTGGCCCTGTTGTCCCAAACTGCCCCAGCACTTCCCACACTGCTCAAAGTGGCTAGCTTTCATCCCAACACAGTTTATAGGGCCATACGGTACATAGTTTTCAAGTTACAGACTAAGCTAAGCAAAAGTGAACCAGGCCTTTTTACTGTGAAAATGGCACTTTGGGACTGTGAAAGTGACATTTTGGCCCTGTTGTCCCAAACTGCCCCAGCACTTCCCACATTGCTCAAAGTGGCTAGCTTTCATCCCAACACAGTTTATAGGGCCATACGGTACATAGTTTTCAAGTTACAGACTAAGCTAAGCAAAAGTGAACCAGGCCTTTTTACTGTGAAAATGGCACTTTGGGACTGTGAAAGTGACATTTTGGCCCTGTTGTCCCAAACTGCCCCAGCACTTCCCACATTGCTCAAAGTGGCTAGCTTTCATCCCAACACTTTATAGGGCCATACGGTACATAGTTTTCAAGTTACAGACTAAGCTAAGCAAAATGAATCTTTTTTTTTTTACTGTGAAAACGGCACTTTGGGACTGTGAAAGTGACATTTTGGCCCTGTTGTCCCAAACTGCCCCAGCACTTC